>NW_027316389.1:30107272-30112272 GCF_026437365.1 Eucyclogobius newberryi
ATTGATCAAATTATTGTCATGTCTGTGTCCTATTTATCATGAGTCACGACGATCTTGCTGCATATGGGTCACGATGAACTTTCTGTGTATTTTCTGATCATCTGTGGACTAGTCTAAACAATCTTAGAGCGGACGTCATAGCGAAGGTCAGGCCCTTTTTATCAGACCCAAGCAACAGCGATATAAAACACAGATAATTCTTGTGAGGAGTGGAATCTCAGCTGCAAGACGAACAACATGCTGCTGTTTTGCCTGTTTTTCCCTGTTTTCATCAAATAAAGAACTTGAGAACGATCTTCGCCTCTCGCAGTCTGTATAGACTAAACTTCGACAGTAGCTTAGTGTGAAGGGAATGAATAGTACAACATAAACCACTTTATCAATCTTGAAAGCTGCTGTATAAACCAAGGCATTACATCTTTTTACTTTTGACTTACAAGAAAACCAGTCAATCATTGTTTAGAATTGGTTGTATTATGTCTTTGTGTTTTATCAGGGTAAATACAGAAATAGTGATAGGACAATGTAGTAATGGAAATGTAACTGAAGCATCCAGAAGAAGAACATAATGTTACTGATTATCTTTTGAAAACCTGTGCCAAGTATCAATCACTCATGGTCAAAATGTGTGCCGGCTGATCGCCTCTTGTTTAAAAAAGTGGTTGTTGTTGTAATCCCTGTAGTGAGGGGAGTGAAAGGGGCGTGGCAGCCTCTCTGAACCTGCTCATGCTCAGGTGAGTCAGGGCCCTGCAGCGTCTGACTAACTCCAGCGCAGAGCCAGAGAACACAAAGGAAAAGCACATGTGGAGGGGAAACGTCGGCAGCAGCAGAAGAAAAGCAGATCTGTGTGGACCCGCTCGGGCCTGTCTCCTGGAAGAACTGGAACGAAGGGGAACTGAATGTACGCACACTGTTAAATAATTATGGATGTGCGCAAAGCTGTTTGGGCAAGAGCGATATGTTTTAGATTAAGAAACGTGCCCCGACCAAGGGATGGGTGCTACTGAACTAAGTGAATATCTCAATATTTTATTTGAAGTATTTTGATTATATTATATGATATTATGTCCAAGTGCAAACATGTTTTAGTTCAGGTTGAAGTATCAGACAAATGGAAATGTAATATTAAAAATGTATACATAAATAAATACATACATCAAAATAACATTCACAATACTCAATATTATGATCTGGCAAGACAATTTATTGCATTTATACAAGGAATAGATATGTCATTCAGATTTTTTATTGAATGTTTCGTTACATCTGACTCCTTTCGTTTAAAAGTATAGACAGTATGCTTCCAACTGGGTTTGAACCTATAGTTTAAGTTTAGCTACGTAGATTTGATTTGGTTGCAAATGAGCACTTTAATGCATTTTGTTCAGTTCTTTCTCACACTTAGGCCCCCTGGTGGCCAAAAGCATAACAATAATTTCTCAATAATGTCTTATGAAGGTTTATTTTGTTAAAGTTATATTCTGTGCAGATTTAGAGGAGCCTGCTGTAATAAGGGCTTTATTTGGCAACACTGGATGAATAAACAGTGTGAATGGAGCCGTTTTCCATAATAATGAGCAGAAAGACCTGGTCATCCTCCAGACAGAACCCTGCATCCCTCGTGCATTTGGAGAATGTCACAGTGAAAACAATGCACTCTCTAAAAGGTGCTTTGTTTTCACATCACCTCATCTAATCCAAGCCTATATTACTGTGAGTATTTTAATAGAACTTCACTCTAATTACCAGCATTACCCTGACTTGCTGGGAACCCCCAAAAGTGCACCAAATGACTGGACATGTGATGGTGGACAGTTACAAAAGGGGACTGCAAACTCTTCTTTTTGTCTTTTTGCTCTCTGTGTCTTGTTCTTTCTGTTTTTAATTCTATTTTCATTTTGCAATATATAAAGAGAACATTCTGACACTTAGTTACATGTAAAAGTCAGTGTATTTCCTATCGTTAGGTCTGTAATTGTTTTGAGTAAACACCTCAGGGCCTAGTTCTTAGCAGAGATGTTTTATTTATTATTTCACTGCTGCTAGGATGTGCTTCCACCTGTCGCTGGCAAGTTAGTGACTGTAATTGTTGCAAATAAACACTCCCCAAACCACATCTGAGGCCTCCCAGTCTTTTATGTCTTTGAATGTCACACATATCCCATGCCTTTTGGAGATAAGACACTGCGAGCGCTGTGCTGTTTTCTTCTTTTCTTTCCAGTGTGTGTGTGTGTGTGTGTGTATGTGTGCGTGTGTGTGTGTGTGTGTGCGTGTGTGTGTGTGTGTGTGTGTGTGTGCATGTGTGCATGTGTGTGTTTAAATGGCGTGAAGGTTCTTTGTGGGTAAAAATTCACTTGAAGAAATGACTGCTTGTACATGGGTGTCAATCACACAGCGCCTCAGGGTAAATTCACAATAATGGAGAGACAGCCTGAAGCCTGAAGTCCTGGTATTATAATCCACCCTTTCAGCGCGGTGAATACAGCGCCAAAAGGTTGTTTACGGACGTTTTGATAATTGTGTTGTCTCTGGTCTTTTCATTTGGAACAAAAGCTCGGTGTGACGTTGTGCTGTTGTGAAGAGGCGGCGACAGAGGAGTTTTGTAACTTCATAATGTCCCTGAGTCATTGATGTAATCATACAAGTAATAGAAACTGTTACGTAGACAGATTGACTGCTAGGTGATTAAAAAGATGAACGGTAATCTTATTTTTGTTAAGTATTACTGAAAGACAAATATTAAAATAATGTTCAAATTGTGTGTGTGTGTGTGTGTGTGTGTGTGTTTTAATGAAGTCAATCATGTAAAAAAAATGTGATGGCAACTAATGTTCTGTGTAATCATGTTAATTACAGGGTAGTTACTCATGGAAACAACACATCTAACATTCCTCTACCTCTAACCCAGTATGAAGACTGTAACTAGTCATCAAACATAATTAATGTGTATGAATAGACAAGCTTTACAATGAACATTACAAGCTAAAAAAAGAAGAAGAAAAAAAGTCTGGCTAATAATTAACACGGTAATGTGGCTGTACATGCCCGCCACCAGGAATGTTATTAGAAGTGAACATTCCCCCTTAGTTTCTTCTTCTTTAAAATGCTTTTTAAAGGGGGAATAGTATGCATAATTTGTATTGTTATTATTTTTTATTAATTCAACATGCTCTTGAGTTGAGTGAAAAAAAGACATTAAGCTAAGTCCCCCGTCACGCTAATATGGCGTCTGGTGATGATTTATGGATGTGGCACAAAACACTTTTACATAATATTCTTTAGAAAATTTAAACTATACTCTATTTAGCACAAGAAGTGTCCTTTAAAATGCACTTTGTTTGTGTGTTGTTGTCTCACCTGCTCGTCAGAGATGGACACGGTGTTTTTGAAGACGATCCACTCGACGGTCTCGCTGCAGGGGGGCGTGGTCAGCGAGCCGTTATAAATGAAGTATTTCTCTGTGGAGTTCGGGAGCAGGCCGCGCAGAGCAAAGGGGGACACTTCACTGCTTTTACCTGGGGACACGAGTAGAAAAGAGAAGGCGTTGTTGAGGTCGTGATACTGGTTGTTATATTGCAAGCAGTAGTAATAGTAGAAGCACTAGAAGTAGTAATATTCATAATAACCTTAATAAAGCATGGATAAAGACTTAAATCATTATGAAGAAATTGTTTATTGAGAAGGATTCAGGCATAATAACTACTTATTTACTACTTAATGAATACTCTAACTTCTAATACTTACCCTTTAATAAAGTAGTTATTAATTCTGAATCATTCTTAATCAACTATTTGCTCAGTATGAATAAATGTCAGTACATGCTTTATTAAAGGAAAAATATAATGCATTATTTGTATTGTTGTATTGTACTTATGTGAGATATACAGATGCTAGTTTCCCTCCGCAATGCTAATGCAGCCACACAGTTGTAATGATGGAGATTTGATGGTAGAAATGCTCAGAATGAGTCTGGAGATGATTTGTGGACTTAAAAACAGCACAGAAGATCTCAGAGCCATGGCAGAGGAAGACTATGACATCGCAGAAGTATTTTTGATGTTCTGAAGGGAGAGGACTTTCTAAACATCATCTAACTAGTGTGAATGAAGTGAAATTAAACTCTAAGGATGTTTTTGATGAGGGAACAATATCATATTGTGCAGTTTTAGGGTGTGTTTGGTCTTGGTTCGAGCTCTTGCAGAATCAAAATTGGGACTAAACTCGGACTAAACCCGGAATTAAATCTGGAGTAGACTAAACCAGGATCAGAACAGGATCAAACCAAGTCTACATTTGGACCCAAACTGGGCTAAAACGTAGACCAAACAAGAGTGTAAACCTTAGTCCTGATGTTTGGTCCTGTTTTGCTCCTGCTTTAGTTCCGGTTTAGTCTCATTTTGTTGTGGTATGTGTACTTATAGTAGTTCTAGTAGTTTAGCAACATCAGTATTAAGCATTGGACTATCAGAATCAACAGTCCCCACAGTAGCAGAAAAAGTAGCAGTAGTAGAGATAGTATACCATATCTGCTGACACTGTAGTAGTAGTAGTAGTAGTAGTAGTAGTAGTAGTAGTAGTAGTATTGTACCATATCTGCTGACACTGTAGTAGTAGTAGTAGTAGTAGTAGTAGTAGTAGTAGTAGTAGTAGTAGTAGTAGTAGTAGAAGTAGTAGTAGTAGTAGTAGTATTGTACCATATCTGCTGACACTGTAGTAGTAGTAGTAGTAGTAGTAGTAGTAGTAGTAGTAGTAGTAGTAGTAGTAGTAGTAGTAGAAGTAGTAGTAGTAGTAGTAGTATTGTACCATATCTGCTGACACTGTAGTAGTAGTAGTAGTAGTAGTAGTAGTAGTAGTAGTAGTAGTAGTAGTAGTAGTAGTAGTATTGTACCATATCTGCTGACACTGTAGTAGTAGTAGTAGTAGTAGTAGTAGTAGTAGTAGTAGTAGTAGTAGTAGTAGTAGTAGTAGTAGTAGTAGTAGTAGTAGTATTGTACCATATC
>NW_027316389.1:30114772-30157272 GCF_026437365.1 Eucyclogobius newberryi
GTGAGTTTATTACAATAAGATGAAGACTGAAGTTTGTTTTTCTGGCGGCAACAATCAAATTTATTCAAAATCATTAGCAGTTTAATTCAGATTGTGCTTTGGCAGCAGCTTTCTCTGCCCAAAGATGCACGTTTGGGATAATTGGCACATTTGGCTTTTTCCATGTCTTTTATTCAGAATCATTTTGTGTTTTTCCACAAGAAAAAATGTGGTTTTCAAATATTTTCTATGGACCTGAAATCTCTTGATCAAACCTAAGACTATAATGAGTCTGAATGTGGTCACTCTGATACACACGTGTTTTACCTCTCCTGCTACAGAAACAAACATAGGGAGTAAATGTCTCCCAATCTATACAGCAATTCAGAATTATATATTTTGAATTAGCAGATGTTTTTAAACTTTCACATGTTGTAAACTGGAAGCTGAACCCCATGCATTGTCCTTAATGGAGTATTAATGAGGCAAAACACATCTGTAATTGAATAAATACAAGATGTACAAGTTTAATGCCACATTCCAAGCAATTCAGTTCAATTATAGGTATTTTTAAAGATGCATTTAAGGTGCAGCTTCCCACAATAATTCATTTCTACAATTTATGTCATGGAATGTGGTTTACTCTCAAAGACAGAGTGAGATGGGTCATGTTAGGTCTGGCCTGTACCACATGCAGTATTTAGAAACGCACAAAGAGGATTACAAGTCTCTGTTCGAGGGAACAAAACAAACAGTGTGGACTCGTGGTTGAGCATCAGTTACAGTCAATAGAAAGTCTGGGAAAATACAGATGGTAAACACCCAATATGTTTAGTTTAAGTCATAACTAATTGCAACCGAATCTAAATTTGAATATTCACAATGATCAAATCACAGAGGGTGCAATCAATTCTAGATTAAAAATAACAATCTCTGCAAATATAATGCTAATTTTTCTCGGTTTAGTCCACTCCAAACAAAAATGTTTGGGTTTCTTGTGTTGGTTATTTCAATTTTTTTCAAATGTATTTAACACATGTCTAAAATGAACTGAATGTAGAGGAACACTGGTGCATTATGGTTATTCTTGTTTGGTTTGTACCCAGAGAATGTACAAAAGGTGAGCTGACTGCTAAAATATGCATTCCATTTTATTGCAAGAGAGATCCTATTATAGATCAGTGAATACAACAGTAGCTTTTTGGGGTTATTTGTACTTTTTTCTTGTACTTTGTAACTGAATAATAGCTGTAAACTCCCAAATCACAGATGTACATTTTGATGAAGTTCCTGCCTTTAACACGCAGGGCTAGAAAAGGCCATTGAACTGAACTGAACCAAACAACCTGAGCAAAAGGAAAAATCCCAAACTAAAGAGGTGAAAGTACAAATACAACTGTGCGCCTATGAATCTATAAATACAGTGTTTACTACTCCAAATTCTGAGATATTATCAGAACATCTACAACACGTATTCTGACATTTGACTTTATCTCCTTGACTCTTCCTGTAGTTTGCAGAGATGAAAGGGAGAAAACGAGACCAAAAATCAATTCAAATCCAAACCAATTTGGACAAAATGACCCTGAAAATACATTTCGAGGCAAGAGGAGGACTTTAGTACTCTTGACAAGTTGTCCACTACATTAAAACGATGAATCACAACTGTTCTCCTCCATCAAAGGAATGTTTGCCCAATAGAGTAAAATAAATGGATCACTGTGTCATGTTGGCATAATTCAAACCATTTTCATCAGATATCTGGAGGTAAGTGCTGGGATTTGTTATTCTCCAAAGACATGTTTGGACCGGCCCAGATCCCGGGGGCCGGTTCACTTTAGAGCGCTTTGGAGCACTTCTAATGACGGCCTCTGTTTCCACACGCCAGGCCTGACTCGGTCCAGAAGCAGAGGTCTACTACGTGAGCAGCTGACCTCACCAAACATAAGCAAATTGTACACACATTTATATATTTCTTCCTAAAACCAATCTCAGCAAGTCACAAAATGAAGCTTTGAAGCCGTGAGATGTGGCTTAAACAGGGAGCAAACATCTGGTTTATCGTCAGCTTTTTCTGCAGATATTTCTCTTTTCTGTGCTTGTCGTTGGTTTGGATGGTGGTCGATGCTTTATGCTCTAGATTTATGATATTTACGGTCATGACACGATCGGTGCCCTGTGCAGATAAACAGCCGATGCTAATGTGCACTAGCTTTGTCTGTTGGTTCAACAAATACATATAAATATGATCACTGGAAATACAGGTTTATCACAAGATCAAGTCAGCGTTTCTATTCTTTTCTGTTTATATCTGCTTTGTGCCGTCTGTGTTTTCTCTTGTTCAATCATCTCGCTCCAAACCTTTCCTGAAGCCAAACATGAGCAGACCTCTTTGGAAGCTGGACCTCCCAAGACTGGGTTTAGATCACTTAAATAGGCCGGTTTGAGACGCTTTAGACGGTGCCAATTTGCTCCAAAGTGAAAGTTGTAAACATTTTATATGAGGATGTCTTGACAATATCATAATGTCGTACAGATTCTGACCTGACCCCATAAAACCTCTACATCTCGATCTTATGTGGCCTCCTCACTCACACACCTCTCCTCACTTTTGACTCCAAAATCTAAAATGACTCGTCTATTTAAAAACAGTTTATATCCTTTTCTAAGGCTCTGGGCCCTAAACCTCCCTCAGCCTCAGACTCACTCATGCTGGAGTCTGTTCCAACGTGGCCTCTGTGCTACACCCAAAGGCAACATGACTAAACTCAGAAGAACACCCAAAACTGAAATATACACACATTTGACACGGGAACCGAGCATGACAAATCCGAAGCTTAGTAATGTAAGTCAAATGTATCACAAATAGAGCTACAGTCAAAAAGAAATAGACTTTTTGGATTGATTCATTGCAGCCGGGTGTGTTTTTCATCTTGGCAAAAATCTATCTCTGCAGTGAGCTTCTAAAATCTGAATTTGGTTCATGACAAACTGCATTTACTGTAGCTGCACAACATTTAAAGATGATCAAATGTCCAATGGTCTGTTATTTGAATGAACCCTTTTCATATTTATGTTTTTAAAGTAAGTATTTAAATCTTTTTCACTTGTTCCTAACAAACCCAACTTCAGAACAGCCTTTTTTCATATTGCAAAGTGAAACTGGGGTGGACAGTCAATGCTAGCGCTGTTTACGGCTCTTTCGTCTGGGTTTGCGAAAGATAACATACTTCATTATAGATGCAGGCAGCGCACAGCATTCTGATTTTGTCATAAGTGCTGCTTTTACAGTAAACTCTATGAGGGGAAAACGAAACGTGCTCATTAACAAGAATAAAGTCATTCACCCCAGATTTAAAGAGTAAGTCATCTAATCTTAGTCCAGTTTATAACAGATTGTGCTCAGTCCTGGGTATAATAACTATTACTAAGTCTAACTCACTTTTGAGATTTGATATTGGCTTGATACTCGATACCGATTCTGATACCAACTTTTTTAATGCAACTAAACTGCAATTTCCAACATAAAATAATAGTACATTATTTACGTTATCATGTATTAACTAAATATCATTGTAAAACTGCTCAGGAAAGATCCATTTTGCTCTGTTTTGTGTCGATACTCGGTTAAATGTTTTATTTTGTGACCTTTTTCTTTTGTTACAGAGCATTCACTGTTTAATCTAATTTAAAGCTGTGTTACAAGCATGTAAAAGTACCCTTTCCTTTCAGTCCATTCATGTAGTCTGGTTTATGTTTAGTTTAATTTGTGTGTGTGTTTTTAGCAGGTTCCATCTGGATTTAATGGTTTATCTTAAATGATTAACTGCACAAGACTTTGAATTTCTTTGAAGCAGTAACAAATGTCTGAAATACGCTTCATAAATAAACCTGACAAAACATGGAATACTGCTAATCTGTAGATTCTGAAGAGTCGTGGTTGGCTTTTTAAAACGATGGAAGGCTTTGTTCCACGTTATAGATGAATGCTAGACGATACACTATTTGGAAACCACTGTGTAAATCTAATCGTAACCCTAAATCATATCATACAGTCAGCGTCTTGAGCCGTCTAAAACCATCAGACGACTGTAACTAATCCTTGCTCCTCCATTGAACTGCACTGTAAACCATCTCTCCACGTTCCTACCACACTCGAGTTTCCAGGACCCTCCACAGGCCGTAAGTGATCCCGCTCTCATCAGGAAACACGATCGTCCGGCTGTAAAAACGCTCAAACGCAGACACGCACCTCGAAAAGCACGGCCAGAGCTGTGATCCTGTCTCCTGCTTTAACGGCCTCGTCCAGCGAGTCGAAACGGGCCGGGTCAAAACAGTAAATCTGCATCTGAGGGAAAGAAAACCGGAACAAAGGCGAGAGTTATCTGATCCAGACTGCACAAAGCTGGAGCGTGGGCATTATCTGTATTAGATGTTATGAAGATACATGGGAGGGTTATTGTTTTCATGAGCCTGCACAGAAGAACAAATGAATCCTAGTCACAGTGGAAATTTGCACATAATAGAGGGTATTCTATTTAAAGGACACACATTATGCATTATTTGTACTGTTTTTGGCTCTTGAACATGCTCTTGATTACCTCTAGAAAAGTATATATAAATAAAACTGTCTATTTACCAGTACACAATGTGGCCAGCTTATTCATAACAAGCACATAGTTGGTTTTATGACAGCAGAAATGCTCAGAACAAGTGTGACGATGATTCATGGACTTGAAGACTTAGAGAGTTCAAACTGTGATGGAATAATTTGGGGGGAAACTGAAGCTGAGTGACTTTTGAACCCCAGACAAGACGGCCTCATAAACCAGATCAATGACACAAGAGTGAATGAAACTATATACAACTCCAGGTAGCTCCAGACAAGGGAACACTGGGTATAACATTGTTAAAAGCTCCAAAAAGTACATTTTGCAGAATATGTGTCCTTTAACTTTTTGTGGCTCACTAGATTCTTGAGTTAAAGACAGTCTAAATAACCTGGACTGTACATTGACAGAGCATAATCACACTTTGTCGCTCATTGTATTGAGGATTTTGAGGAGAAATTACCTCTAAAGGATGTTTAACCCCGTTCAGACTGTGTTCGGAGCCGTCTGACGTGGCGTTACAGCGCCCCCAGTGGAAGGTGATGCGTCCCACTTTGAAGGTCGCCTGAAGACTGCCACCGCTCACGTAAAAGGCCCCGTCTATGTTCACAGCCACTGAAACAGATGCACAAACAGTCCAAATGGATTAAAAACTGGAAAACAAAAGAATGAGAGAATATGTGCAAAACTGAGGGATATTCTGTTATGAGGAATAACATGATAAATAAAAGTAACCAAAAGTAGCGTGATTGAAGAAGGGATACTGTCACTAAACTGGCTTGTCCCTTCACTGATTCACACAAATACATTGAAGTGGCAGTGGGTTTAATACTGTACGTCCTAGCTTAGTCTTGGTTTAATTCTGTTATAGACCATGAAGAAGACACATTAAGGCTAAACTGTAACATATGCAGGTCACCATTTTACATTTAGTTCATTGCAAAACCAAGTACTGACCTAAAATGGCTTTTTGGATGATTAGCTTCCTGTTCAATTCTGCAGAACTGCTTAATTGTATTCATTTATTTAAACACATACATCACAAAACATGGAACACGAAAGGCAAAACACAAACCACAAGCAACACACCCAAAAGTCCACAAAACAACATTAAGGCACATTCTGTCCAAAAAAACCTTTCAAATTTAGTCTGGATGTAATTTGCCATTTTGATCCGATTGTTCAGTCGGTTTTGTGTCATCCATTTCTTTGTAAAGTTCCAAAGGTATCCATACATTGTGTCCATGGCAGGAGTTTTGAGGAACATTTTTAAACCCCACATATTTTGAATCATCACATGTAAATACAGGGCAGTGGGCGGAGATAGGTGGTAAACTGGAAACTGTGTTCTGAGCTCTTTCAAATGCAGGGACAGAATTCAGTCAAAATACAACTCAGAGTTAAGTTAATGATGAGGAAAACATGGTCAAAGTTTGATTTAACATGACATGTCGCGTCATAAAGTCCTGGGGGTTGATTTTAGTTTGGGTTTTAAATAGAATTCGTCCTGTTTTGGACCATTTGCACTCCAGTGAACCTTAGGAAATGATCTTGTATTCTTCATTATCCATAACACACACAGTATAGGCCGATCCTATAGTATCCCTGTGTGTGGTGGAGCTTTGAAAGCACATGAAAGGTGAGTGACAGCGCTGAACAGAATACACCACCACCACTCTTATGGGCCGCGTGGACAATGGACCAGTGAACACCGCCAGCTTTTTGTTGTCATCTCAACAAAAGCTCCTCTGCCTCTGGACCCGCTTTGATGGTTTGTTTCAGGTGGAACGACCTTCAAGGCTTTCATCTTCGCTATATGCTGTGTGTGAACGCCCAGGGTTTCAAAAACACAAGGGATATGGATACAAGGTGGGCGGCAAAATGAAAAGCTTAGTATATTTTACATATTCCCACTATAATAAAGAAATGATATGTTTGTAATCCATCAGAAATGTGCGGAAATGTGTCTGCGAATGTTTTTTGGTTTCGGTTTAAGTTACGCACAAATGTCAAACTGTAAAATTGAGCTTATACCTTACACGAGTAGTTTATTTTATGTTTATCATTTTTCATCAACTATTTTTGCAGCTTTTCTTAAAGTATTCTTCATACAGAGCCTACATTTTCAACCCGTGTGCCCGGGAACACTAGTGTGCCTTGAGTTCACCCATGGATTTAATTGAATAATAACCACTTTCTGAGGTTTTGGAACAAACTACCGATCATGAACAGAGAGCAAAGCAATCGCCATTATCAAATGTAAAAAAAAAGACACAAACAAATTAAAATAAATACATAAATAAAATAAATACATAATAATAATGATAGTAATAATAATACGGTGGTAATAATAATCATAATCATAATGAATAATAGAATAAACATCTTTGTCCTTTAGATGGGACGCGGACACCTCTTCAGTTCTTTAGTTTTTGCAATTTTTAGTACATGTCAAATAAATATGTAAAAATAAAAATAAACTGAAACCCATGGATATGGGTGGACAAACGTTTAATATTTTAAGTTGTGCATGCTAAATATTTTACAGATTACAGTTTGTACAGACTACAAACTGAAAGGTAAACAGTGTCATTTCCTCAGCCTGGTCACATTTAATTTACTGTTGAAGTCTCATTTCCTAAAGGACGACAAACCCCGACTGGACATGTTCTTAATTGGGTCGTGTCGACAGGTTTGTTTGCACCTTTTCAAATATTGAATCCATCACATACGTTTTCCAGAGAAACACACTCTACACTCTATGGACTACTACTAGACTTGAAATACTTAACTTAAAAACAGGAACTTTAATAAACTGGATCAGGACTTAAACTAGAACTAAACCACTTCATAATAAATTCCCAAATAAAATCTACACCAGAACAAAGTCGTGTCAAAACCAGGTCTTAATCAGGTACCAACCAGGATCCTAAGGAAACTAAGACAAAGATCTACCACTCGACAATGCTAAATCAAATAACCAGATATTTAACTATACCTATATATTGACTATATGAGGTATTGGTCAGAACTAAACCAAAAAGAAAAACCAGGACTTCTTATTTAGTGTCAAACCAGTTTTAAACCAGGACTTAAGTTTCTATAGTAGCACCAAGCCACGTCTAAACATGTTTGTCAAAAGCATCACTATGCAGATACTAATTTATAGTAAAACTAGTCAAAAATGTCATACTCATATTATTGATGTCCCGCAATCAGTAGCGTTTACTGAGCCCTGTCCTATCCTCAAGTATTGTGCAAGTATTTTAGTATTGTGACAAAACTACACCTAATTTAGCACTTTAAAATATCACCCAGAATCTAAACTGCAAAAAAGAATAGAATAAACCTTTGTACTCTCCCCACAGCTTGAGAACCTCTCTACTTCAACACCAGTAACAGGTTTTTGCGTGCTGTCAGTTTGAATTGACTTCAAATTGTCCACTGAATGTCTCTATCAATAAAAGCATTGGAAGGATCTGGCATGTGGACAACTACTACAACACTGCTCCTCTTATTTCTGGTGCCAAAAAAGAGGAAGAGCGGAGCATTTTGGAGAAAAGAGGTGGATTCTTGTCTACAGTTTCACTAAGAATAGTCTTCAATGCACACTGTAGTTCACTGTGTCACACCACTCCAAGTAAATATAGAAAAGAGCTGTTCTTTTGGTCCGGCTTGTAACTGTATCTGCTTTAGTAGGACAGGGCGGTGCAGGAGAAGACCTCATTTATTAACCACAAAAGAGTTGACAAGTAAAGACAGAGAACATGCTACTATCAATTTAAAATCTTAGAGGAATAATAACCACTATTTTATTAGCCTCAAACAAACAAACAAACAAAGACTTCATTTATAATGTACAAATAGTTTATTAAGAATGATTGAGGGTTAGTAACTACTTAAGCAATACCCTAACCTCTTAATTAAGTAGTTACTAAGCCAAATTATTAATTTATAAGCTTATTAAGGTGTAGTTATTATACAGTGTTAGCAATTTAAGTTATTGAAAGTAAATTAATTGCCAGTACTTACAAAAGTAAGCTGTTTTTCCAAATTATATCATAGAACTCCATGTGCATCACAATGACAACAAACAAGTACTAAAGTACTAGTGGTAGTAACAGTTGAATTATGTGTCAATTTACAATGTACACGTACGTAAAACCGTGTACACTGTACATATTAATCCATAACATTATTGACACACAGGTAGAGAAGACGCGGAGAGACTGTTTAGCCAATCAGAATGCAGAACACAATGCATGATGCAAATCCATGAAGCAGCGAGACCGTGAAAAGTGAACCGCATTATAGTTACATGTATTGTGTAAATGAATCCGACAGAATAGGTTGAGTTCACATTCTAACATTTGATGATATCAAGATGTATTTTTGGCTCGTAGGCTTTGATAGTCAGGACAGCTGCACGTGAAACGGGGATGAGAGAGAAGGACATGCAGCAAACTGTCAGAGCCGGGATTTAAACTCACAACGTTGCAGTCGCCTTCAGAGATATTAACCATAAAGTAAACAGATGAGCAACTTGAGAGCTCAATTTTAAACTTTAGGCATTCTATTTGTGATATCGACCTGTGATTTGATTCACTTCCTTTGTTATCCTTGTCACAACACTAGTGTTTGAGCCCGATAAGGCCAGAATCCACATTGGATCACTACCAAAAAGAACGAGGTCATTTCTTCGATATTACAACAGTTGTGTTTCAAACTCGTCATCTCACCAGTCTTGCCGTCGTTCTTGATGGTGGTGGTGTCAGAGGTCAGGGCGTCCCATCCTTCAAAGCGCAGACCCTGGTACTGCAGCTTCACTTGGGCCAGGCTCTCCTCGATGTTGATGGGGGACTGCCGGGCGTTACTGCAGGACGGGAACTTCTTAGCCCAGTTCTTTTGGTTCAAAGTTCCTAGAAAACATAACCAAAAATGTCTATAAATGTACAGTTTATAACAAGGGATGAATGTAAAAACGAGATCATTAGCATTCTATGTCTTAATGAGCAGAACTGGACCAGGATGTTAAAGGCTTGATAAAGAAATGCCACTGACGTTGCCTGGTCTCACCACAGTAAATTATTATTATTATTATCTGGTCAAAGTGATAAAACGCAGGCTCCTGAGTGCTCACAGCTGGACATTTCAGCGAGACAGACAAGCTAAAGGCTAACATGCTAACCAATTCCAGCTGCTAAAGGAGCATTGTAGCTAGCACACATTGTATTTACCATGTACAGTTGTCAAGAGTTCAACTTTCTAATGTGCAATTATGAGAAACAAAAGCTTTTAGATGATATTTCTATCCTTTTTAAGTGTAAAAAAAGTAAAATAAGTGTTATTTGTCACATAAAAGGAATGCAAATATTATAAGCTAAGTCAGTATTGGTATCACTCCATAAATTCCCATTATCCATTTGTCCCAATTTAATAAGAAAGATATAATTTACAGTGTTAAGATCGAGATTGTGTCGTCAAATAAAACAATTTTCAGTTCAGCCTGATTTTAAACCTGTGGAGATTTTAAGAAGCTAAACACTAAACGTAGCATGTATTCAGATGTACTGTTGGTGCTATTGTGTGATCACTTTTCAAGCTGTTTACTTTTTGTATGGTTTTTGCAAATTTATCTCAATGAAAGTTTTACTTGTTGGACCAGTAAATTAAAGCTTTATAGACGTTCGATCTCGAGCTCGATTGGAAAAACGTCAATGTCAAATCAAAGTTTCACAGACTCAGAGAAACAAGCAAATTAACAAACAGTTTACTGAAGTTATGTGTTTGGTTTCATTTCTGGACCGAAGGCTTTATTACAGCTCAAACCCCGTCGTTGGAGAGCCCTGTAAAACGGTGTGTGTTTTTCATTGGTTGGACTGGACTGCAGAAACAGGACAGTCCATCATTTCAACCCAGTGACCTCAGTGACCCCAGTGACCCCAGTGACCCCAGTGACCTCAGTGACCCCACTCTACCTGTGCTCTGATCAATAGATCCATGGCTCTGATCTACAGCCGCTCTGCTTTATAGTACGAACCACTGAGGCTGCTTCTGTCTCACTCCACAAACACATGGATACTACTACTACTACTACTACTACTACTACTACTACTACTACTATTACTACTATTACTACTACTACTACTAGGCCTTCTACTACTTCTACTACTACTACTACTAGGCCTTCTACTACTTCTACTACTACTACTACTACTACTCCTACTACTACTATTTCTACTACTAATATGACTACTACTACTACTCCTACTACTACTATTCGTACTGCTAATATGACTATCATTACTAGGGCTACTGCTACTCCTCCTACTCCTCCTACTATTACTATTACTATTACTATTACTATTACTATTACCACTTTTACCACCCCTACTATTATGGCCACTCCTACTACATCAACTACATGAACTACTACTTCAGCGTGTTGTTATTTGGGCCAGGTGGAGTGTGACAGGTGCGAGCTTCCAGACAGGTGGCCCAGAAGCAGAGGAGCGGCCCGGTCCAGGGGGAGGACTGAATACTGCAGGACTTGGCCTGGAGATCTTAAAGTGGTCTCACTTGCTAAAAAACTCCCAAGCAGAATGTGAAAAATGACCTCCGGCTTCTTCGACTGGTACTACTACTACTACTACTACTACTACTACTACTATTACTACTACTACTACTACTACTACTACTACTACTACTACTATTACTACTACTACTACTACTACTACTACTACTACTACTACTACTACTACTACTACTACACAGCCGCTGACATAAACCCTGTGTTCACCCTTCTCACTCTCACATCTGGCTTTTGTCTGTGCTGTGCTCTGATTGGCCCAAACATAAGGTGTGCTGAACCATAATTATGAAGGCCATTTTCCCATGTTCAAATTGATGGTAAATTGATTACAGCCTTTGCAGAACGGAACATTGGTATTTTTCGTTCAGTTAATCACCTAAAGACCTCATTGTTCGTTTGTAAATTGATGTTTTTTGACAAATTGTTGTTTCCAAACCAGGAAATAATTCAATAATAATAATAATAATAATAATAATAATACAAAAACAGCAGAGTCAAATTGGACACTTTATAATATCTATCACATCTAATAAATAATCCAAATGACTCAACAACAATTTACATTCAAATTCAAGTAATTTTGACTTAAGAAATATACTTTTTGCTGTGCAGAGTTGTTTGGTTGAATAAAGCAATGAAAGAACATGTATTTTTTGCAATGTTTACTACTCTTTTGAGGAAAAATGATAAGTTTAAAGGTCCCTGGTCTCACAGTTGTGTCATTCACTCTCCTTTACGGACTCTATTGGAGTTTATCTGACCAATGTGAAATGGAAAAGAGCAAGTAAATTATCTGAGCTGGGAATTGATCTCACAACACTGAAGCTGGCACAGAACCTATTACAGACTTTATAAAGAATTCATTTGACATTTGTTGGTATAATTCCTCATTCATGCAAGATTGGTCCATAGTAACCAATGTCAGATCAGTTTAAGTACAACACAAGGCAACGTTCAATTGACCAGAATCATTATAAGTGTGATTGTCATGATCCAGGACATAGTTTAAAACACGACCTGTCATTTCAGCATCCGTCTCTATTGTTCAGAATGTTGCAGTTGGAGGAAAGGATAATTGCATGGTAATGACAGGGGTTATTCATATTTTGGAGCCAATGCCAATGTAAGAAAAAGGTTACATATTTCTACAGAAAAAAACATTGATGTTCGACACTATTACGATGCTGTTTGTAAAAAGTGAATATGAATTGAAGGTTTATTCAGTTTCTGATGGAGAAACCGCCACCTGCTCTTTTCCATGGACACAGTATGTTATTGATTTTCCAAGATTGTTCCACAGCATTAAACGTATCTATCGTGATGAAGACAAGATAGAGGAGCCTACAGGCCAAGTTACACGTCAGATCTGTGGAGAGGCGACCTCATTCAAGGAAGAATGCATGATATTTTTTTGCTGTAAATAATCCCTAAATAAATTCTAAATATACTGGTGCAGATTGAAATGTTCCATCTCATTCATTTCAATGTGGAAGCCAAGTAAAAACCTGAATTTTATTTTTGTAGACAAACTTTATGAAACTTCCAGCTCCACTTTCTAAAGTTCATCATCATATGTAGGATTTGTGGCGCTTGATCAACTGAAACAAAAAATGTCATTGCTGCTGATTAATTCAGGAATAACTTTAGATGACTGGTGGTTGAGTGGTTAAAACAGCAGAATATGTAAGTGTTTCTTTTGTATCAGCCTGTGAACATGCTCTTGAGTACTTTTTGTTTGGAATCTCATGTTTTAGAACAAAAAAAAGAAGAAAAATAACTCTTTGCTGGATCTCTGCTGTTTCCCCCGGGACGACCTGAGTTTTGGCGCAGAGGGGATTAGACCCAGTTTAAGATCAACCAAAGCCACATTTCTTGCTTCTCGCTTCCAGGTCTCAGCCCGCAGTTGTACTGATCGTGATTAGATGGGAGAAATTCACAGAACAAGTCTGGTGATGATTTATGGACGTATAACCTGCAGAGAAGATTCTCAGAGCCACGACACAGATCGAGAACACGTCAGTTATCGAGAGGATTCAGAGTGGAGTGTTTTTGACGCTCGAAGGGGAGAGGATTTTTCAAACCAGGATTAATCAAACAAGCGTCAATGACGCTAAAAGATTCTTCAGGTATATTTTTAATTAGGGAATAATGTCAGAACAAGTTTAAAAGCTCAAAGTCAAATCCCCATAATATGTGTCCTTTAACTGAACTGAAAGGTTACCATAAACATACTTTTATTTACAGTTGGAGATCACCTGAAATGGCAGACAGGTTATCTATTAGCACATTCTTAGTTTGAGCTAACGTCCAAACTTTGAGCAAAAGCAAAAACCAAATCAAATGGTATGGTACTATAAACATAATGAAACAACATAGACCTCTAGAATCTCATACATTTAGTGACCAGACCATCAAAGCACTCCAGAGATAGAATCAACAGACTACAGGAAATTATCCATTGCAATGTTGAGGTGTAGTATACTTCAAACAATCAATAAAACACATTATAATGAAGTAAGCCAATGTGTTATCATCTAGTAATGTCCTCTTCTTGGTAACAGCACAATTAAAAGTGTGTGTGTGAAGTAACACACGGTTCACATGAGGATGAAAGGCAGGGCAAAGATGCACAGGTAATTAGTCTCAAACATGACATCTTTATGAGCTCTTTTCCAGACTTAAACTAGTTTTATTATCTTCTCAAAAGGACTGAAGTCAAATATTTTCATTCAAATTCTCTTTTAAGTAGCTGTAAAATGTGAAGCCTTTGGTGACGGACGATGTCAGTAATGGCTTTGCTGACTGATTATCGCCAAAACGTTCTGGAAGAGCACCTAATTGTTGAATGAAATCATCAAACAGCAATTTAACATATGTTTTACTTCATCATGCTGAGGAGCTGCGTGTCTGCTCTGTAGTCTGACGGCCACATTACATTAAGGTGATGGGAATGCAGTTTAAAGCTCAAAAATATTGGACTGAAATCAATAATGCGCTGCAGACTATGTTGGACACCCCCCTCAATTTTAGAACTATGTACTTCAAAATACCTGCCATGGACACAATAAATGCATATCTTTGGAACATACTTCTGCAGGAAAAAAGGCCATCACAAAGACGTGGATGAAACAAACCACAGCAACGATCAAGGACTGACATTGTACAAGACATCAGACAAATGGAAAACATTTAATTAGGACTTAATTTGGAAATCGACAAATTTGACAGACTTTGGGGCTTTTACCGGTATTTTAATTCAATTGTGCCATGATTTGGATTATGTTCATGCTTAGTGCAACTTGTTTTCGCTCTCTGCTTGTGTTCTATATTGTTCTGTGCTGTATAATCTTTTAAGCCTGTCAATATTGTGGATGTCATTTTAGCGTCTGAATAATGAACCACATTCTTTTGAGTCACTGGTTGCAAAAGTAAATATTTGCTCAGTATTTTCTTTGTAATTTGATATTAGACCGCCACTGTAAGAACTGAAATCACAAATACAGTTTTCAAAGTCAATGACAGCAAACAATCTCACTAATGTGGTTTGAAAGACTCCCACAAGACAAACAAACCTCTGCTGTGTCATTTCAACCTGTTTCCATCACTACAGAGCTACTAAAGAGTAAAGACCATGGCATTTAGTGGTAGTTTGTTGCACACAGATGATTATTTTTGAATTTGTGGAGTATTCAGGTGGTCTTTGGGGGCTCAGGCTCCCACAAAAATAATAATTTCAAGTTGTAATTTTTTTTAAAACTAGGTTAATGTGTGTATATCTTAGTTGTTCATTATGTTTTTGATTCAATTTCAATAAAACATACTGTTTTCAATAAAAACATAGGCGTAATATAATAATCCAAGGGAGTTCCGACCCCCACTTTGGGAACTACTGGGTTAGACTATTGTAACGGCTCAAAATTATGGATTTCCTATTGGTAATTACTGAGATATCAAGTGAGTTTTTATTTGCAAAAAATGGCAACTGAGGTCTCAATTTCTCAGAGGTCTCAGAACATACAACACATCACACAAACTCGCAGGACTCAATCTTGAAAGGTTAGAAAACAACATTATAAAATGGGTAAAATCCCTTATCTTTGCTTGAAATGTTGCATCGTTAATATATTTACTTTTCCACAGTTTTGACCTCGTTTATGCTAATGAGAAACATTTTGTCAAAATGTCAGACTTCTAAACTTCCCAGAGTTAGTTCTGCTTTAGCCACCTGTAATAAGCGTCTCCTCTGGGTTCAATTATGGGCAGAATGAGCTGTGACCCGGAAACACTTAGTCTCTGACTGACTGACAGCGTTTTCCTTTTCACACGTTCTGAGCGATAGATAATTGTGAACTCTGACTCCCCCGTATGAACCTGCACATGTGCTCTGTGAACCATCCATTCAGCCTCCACCAAACCGCACTTACATGCTCATGCTGCGGTGACAATGGGATGAGAATGCCTTGGTGCAACAGTATTTCAATCATCTGACCAAATATATGTGAATGAATTGAATTATGTAGGTCATTAATTATATTTCAAGGCCATTATTTATGATGCACAATGTCATTTCTTTGGTGGATGGGTCTGCCAAGTGTCCTTGATGTTCTTACTTTGCCCTGGATCTGTATGGCATGAGTCTTTATTTTTATTTTGTATTTATTCTTTAATAAGAAAGAACAAAAAAAAACATAAATAACATAAAATAATAATAAGAAAAATATAAAACACACAAAAACAAGAATCCAAAAGCACAAAGCTTCATTAGACAGTACAGCTGCAGCACAACAAACAGTCGAGGCCAGGAATGGAACCCACAACTCAATTAGTTTAGGCAATGAAAAAATAAGTTTTATTGCCGTTCTGAGGAACAGTGTAAAAGTAATAACAGTTTCCTGGAGACGCAGGTCAGGTACGAAGTTTAAAGTTTTATGTGTCCATTTCATTGTTCTGTACGAAAGCAACGTTTTCTATATCTATAACAAGACTATCACATGACACTGTTTGACTAACTATTGCTATATCTACAATATATCATTCAACTTTAATCAATAATAATAGCAATATTATAATACTATAACAGCAACAATTATCATAATAACTTTTTGTTTTAATATGTTGTTTACTGAAAGGTGAGAATAATTACTCTGTAATGAACTTGATGTAACAAAACATAAAGATGTATAAAGTCCAAACACTGCTTCTTAAACCCTGTGTACTGCTGATCGTGGGTGAAACTGAGAGTGATACTCATTAAATAACATCTACAGCTCTTACAAAGTATTCTAATGTAGAAATACTGAATAAGAACGTCGGCCACTGCAACAACACATTGTTTTAAACTTCTTACTTCACCAGCAGTCATTAAAACGATATGAATGCCACGGCATACTTTTCATTTTGTGATAAACCATAAAACTGGTAATTGGATCTATAATTAGGGCAAATTCCATTGAGGCTTAAAAACCAGTTCCTTCATTCGAATCTTACCTGCGTAGGACCAGTCCATCTCTTCAGAAAACTTGCGCTGGTTCCTGTACACATATCCATGAACTGTCAGAGAAAAACACAAGAAAAACATTTACTCATACATACATTTATACATATACATTATACAAATATTTTGGCCATGACAGACACTTTTAATAATGTAATAACTTTCAAACTTTGTTTTGAAGAAAATGAAAAGAGCAGAAGCTGTTTTTGATTAAGATGTTGATGTTATAAGTCTCATTAAATCATGATGAAATGTCTTGGACCACAATGCACTGCTGACTGTTTAACAGACGATGGATAGTTTAGTGTAATGTATTTAGTAAGAGCCCGGGTGAAACCACAAACCGCTGAGGTGGACCAAAGGCTGCACTAATCACTGCTTGTTACTGCAAGTGGGATTCAAAGATGGCACAAGTTCAACAGTGCAACATTATAGTTGTACATTATTATTTGACAAGCGTGTAATGTAAATGAATGAACGTGGAAGCTAATGTTGTTCCATTTGAGCGGGAAGTCCGTTCATTACAGTGGAGAACGAGGGAAGTCTCAAGTCGCTTAAAGGTGGAATGGACGATTTTTTTCAGCAAATTTTTTATCATATTTCCTTGTGGCGTGGATAAATCATTTCACCCTGGAGAGACAAAGAGACCACGAGAATGGACTGTTGAGCAAGCTTTATTCGTGAGTTATTTGGCGCTCAGACCCCGGCGGAAGACGTTGCAATCATGGGCACTCCATGATCTATTTGTATTAGATGTCTCCCCCCGGAGCCTGGAGACTGGTGGTGGTAGATGTTAAGAGGAGGTAGAGGATGAGGGGAATGCAGAGGAGGAGCTGGGGAGGCGGTGGGTCGCAGTACGGTTTGAGCGGCCGAGCCATCTGCCTGAGGGCTTAAATGCGACCGCCTGAGCGCTGATTGGAGCGAGGAGGAGTCACTTGAGAGCGTTGATTGGGGATGAGGAGCAGGTGCGAGGGCCATGGTACAGACGCCCCCTGACCTTTCACCCTCCTTCTTGGCCGGGAAAAACTGCATAACCTCTTTGGGATAAGCGCAGAAACCTGGGAGAGTCCATGGTGAAGTGAGGGATCTGACTCTCACAGACGGACAGGCGGGCGCCCGCTTGAGTGCGATGATGGCGCTGGGGAGAGGGGTTCTTCCATGGTGGACTTGACGTAGATGGATGGAGTTAGGTCTTCCAGGCTGAATTTACGCAGGCTTCATTTGTCCTGCCACGTATCAATCATAAAACGCACCTACCGCTCACCTGCAGCCGCGTGCGGTTCGTCCCCACGTTTCCGCGTGCCTAAGCGCATGGATCTATCATAATATAGTTCCCTCAGTGTACGGGGCAAAATGAAGACTGAGAAAGACAGTTTGAGCTGACGCAGAAGTGGACAGAAATCTACGGGAGATTAGAGATGCGATGCGATCCGTTTCACTAATAAACAAATGCACGTGTGTGTTGTATCAGTCCGCACGGGGGAGTGCGCATGCGCACTTCCGCCTGCGTTCTCAAATCGCCGAAAAATCGTCCGTTGCGCCTTTAAATACGGTATAAAGTAAATGAATTTTGAATGAAACACAATATAGTTAGTAGACAAAATGGCGGCTTGTGCACGTGGACATGGGACATTGGACCTCAGTGAGGCCTCGCAGCTGTGTCACTCCTGTCTGCAGTGACAATACTGCAGTATGTGTCCCATGTCAGGAGGTGACAGCAATAACACTGCACTGGTCCAAGCATCTGTCTCTATAATGAAGTGGAGCTGCTGCCCTCAGGGGCCCGGGGCCACGCTAGCACACAACACACCACATTACCATAACACTACCACTGGGGCCCCTCCCACAAACAGAGCACAAGTCACACAAACCAGAGAGAGGCCCAAAAACAGCCAGTGTCGGGACAGATCTGGAAACACACGGAATTATTCTTTACGTCTTAGATTTTTGACCCTCACAGGTTTTCATACTGTAGTGTCACACACTTTCACATAATGGTGGCTGCGGGCGTGTTTCACAAAACTGCAAATTCAGTCTAAAATTGCGTTTTTAAAATTTGTCCCCGAGGCTCAGTCCACAGCTCCAAAGAAAGCCGGCTCTCCTTATGCGTGAGGTTATTTGGGAAGTTGGTACCGCTTCGAAATAACTGCACCTCAGTTAGCGCGGTATAAAAGGTTTCAAAGGTAGTCATGGATACTGTTTACAAAAGATGTTTCAGCTTCCATCTGAAAGTTATTTTCAATCTGTGGAAATGGTCTGAGCAGCAGCGTTTATACTCCAGCATGTTCACTCTCACAGCTTGAAAGACTTCTCTGTCCGAGCGGCCAACTACATCATTAGCCTTTGACTAGTTTAAATCCTGCAGAGGTCTTATGATGCTGTTGTAGACTGAGGGGAGGTTGTATCTCTGACCAACATTCCAATTTAAAGAAGAGTTTTCTTTCTTGACAAAAATAACCTCCTTCTCTCCTCTTTCAAACCGTCACTTCTCCCTGCTTAGGACAAAAGCTCTCTGTCGTCAAACGTGTGATTCGTGGCTTTTAGATGAAGGTGCACAGCCGACTGTAGACCAGAATTTGTGTGCCTTTCTACATTTTCAGCTCCGGAAAGTATAAATACTGCTTGGAAATACACATGGACCACTCCCGACAAATGAGGGATTACATCAGTTGAATTAGCCTGAGGAAAGGCTTTTATCATAACGAGCAAATGATTCAGGCTTAGTAAATACCTAATTAAGGAGTCAGGAAAAGGAGTATTAATGAAGCATTTTTTACAAAATTTGAATAATTCTAAACAATGTGTTCATAATAATGTCTTTGTTCATCCATCCATCCATTTTCTACCGCTTTTTCCCTTCCGGGGTCGCGGGTGACTGGAGCCTATCCCAGTGACTTCGAGCCTTAGGCGGGGTCTTTGTTCATGCTTTATTAAAAGGGTGGTTATTATAAAATGTTACCGGGAAGTCTTTACTATATCCCATGTACAAACCTTCCCATAAAGTACAGCAAAAACATATTTTAAGAAATGGTTATGGCCTTTGGAATACAGTTGTCCTCATAAATAATTTACCTCCAAGAGTCAAGTCTGATCATTCCTTTTCATTTGGACAGTTATTGGGCAGATACATTTATTATCATACTCTCGTTTGAAAAGGAACAATAATTTGGCGCAGTTAGATGCGCAAAGTTGACAAGACCACCTTTAATTGGCTTAAATATGTGGAAGAACAAATCCAAATGGAGACATGTCGTACGCCGCGCTGTCTGAGGCGTAAAGAGTCTCCACTGTGTGTGTGGACGGCGCTGTTTAATCCAGGATCACAACTTTGACACAAGAAATACAAATACAGGACATGTTTTTAATCTGTCTGTGGATAATTATGGGGTCTGTTTCTATTATTATGTGATATTGACACTGCGATGGAGTAAAGATGCCAGAATGACTTAGCTTTATTATAAGATTATTTCAAACTATTATTAAATCATACTATACTAAGACTGACATATTGTATTATTATATGCCTTCTATTACTATGGGGAATTTGGTGAGGGGAAACAAATTCATCAGTAAAAATGATGAGTAAAACCACAAAAAGTGAAAGGATTTTAAACTAAACAAAAGAGCACAAATGTCACTGATTTTTACATCTTTAAAATGATTCAAATGACATTCAAACCACAAAATCGGAAATTAGTAATCTGAGGAAACATCTCCAAAAATAACAATTGCAATATTATTAACACTACTAATAATACTCCGATTTCCAAATAGAGAAAGGATCAAAGTCTAAAAGATAAAAGCTTTACAGTTTGACAGGCGCCTACAATTTCCTCAAAACTCATTCAATAAATAATCAATGAAATGAAGAGGCCTCCAACACCCTGCTGCCTAAAGGTCGTGACCCCGAAGGAAAGGTCAAAGGGGAGAAGTTCAAGACACAAGGAGCTGTTTTATTAGTGTTTTAACCCCTTCCTGTCCAGTCCACTTGGAAGCAGTGGAGAGTATTGTCATTCAAATGAAGCAACTGTTCAGAGAATATGAAGGATTATAATGTGATGGTCGACAACAAGCACAAACCTTCAGCTTTAACCCAGCTTTTGTTACTTATTTATAATCATTCATGTTTGGAATGAAAAAACTGATGCTAAAAAAAAAGGCAAATAAAGACCGATCTATATTTTTTGAAATTGTAAAGTCAATTCAAATAAGATGTGCACAGGTTTAATTCAGTCATATAAAATCTAAATTATTCAGATTTACAGTTTATGAGGATGGCTTTCATTATTGGCGGTTATGATGCCACAGATGTATTTGTCTTGAATAATTGTTTCTACTGTTTCATAGTGAACGAATGTTGAGTAGTAAGATAATTAAAACAATTATTTCTCTAGTAGTGTTTAAAACAAGTTGTGTCTTAAATAAAGCCATATTTTAAGGCAAACTCTTGTGGCTATAGTATATTTTTGCATTTGCACAGAGTTGCTTATGTTTCTGGAAGTCATTTGCTAAACAAAAATATCCCGCCTGACACAGCCCAGCTCGATGTACAAAGTAAGTATTTAGAACTTCAGAGAGTATGAAGTATCTAACTTAGAGGCATCGTGTCTTTAGCTCTGCATAAAGTGGTTAGTATTATTACAATTAGTAGTATGCACTTATTTATATTCGAGCTGTAAGACTGATTTTAAAGTAACTAAACTAAACATTTGAATGGTTGCAAACAGCAAAGGATTTGGCCAGTGAAATATGCTTGGGGCTTGTAATATATATAAACCTGTACATATACAACTGTACAACTGTACTGCCGGGTTTCTAACATTCTGTAGGCCAATAATATCTATGAGTCAAGTTATCAATAGGGAACTTTGGTTTTTGGTCAAAGTGACGGTTGTGATGATGTCATGCGTCCTGTGTGTTGAACATGGCTCTCTCTTCACCCACACGTCTTTGACACTGTGGCAGGTGTTTTGTTGAACAGACAATAGTTTACACTGGACTCTCTCTTTGTTTGAACATCGGGGTGGCGTGTAACCCAACCTGGCTCATTCAAGTGTCTGTATGCACAAGATGTTGTTTGTCCTGCAGCAAAAAGACCATCAAAGAGAACAGAGGGGCAGTGAACGCCTCACGCTGTCGCCGCTGTGTGCATGTGTGTCGGCTCCGTATCTTAGTAACAGCTTTAAAAGAGTCAAGGGTAGAGCAAGAAATACAGGACGTGCTTAAATCCATTTGGTAATTGGATGTTTTGAGCCATGGAAGACGGGAACATGCTTTTGATGAAAGGAAAACAAGGCTGGAACAAACAGTTTCCAGAATAATATTTGGCCATTAGTTAAGATCAAACTCTGAGGGCACGAAACGATTTCAGGCCTTTTTCAGAAGGAGTAGCAGTAGTACTGTAGTAGTGGAAGTAGTAGCAGCAGCTGTACTTGTAAGTAATAGTAGTTATAGGTAGTTCATGTAGGTAAATATATAGAGAATAATGTAAAATAAATGTAAACTTTTCAAATGGTACTAAATATTCCAGAGTCAAGTCAAAACACATCAGAACCAGGTCTATGAGGTCAGATCTAAGAGTTAGAGCAGGATCTAAAGCAGGAGGAAAACTTTCACCACCACCTTATGTATACATGGTAAGAAAAGTGTCTTGCCCATGGACACCACACGCAAGAGTTTGAATACAAACACGTCCCACTTGAGCCTCTGTCATTGCCCACAGGTTAAAAGCATTCAGAGCGTTCATAAAGGCACAGAAGTGTGAGCCCAGGAAATCTTTCAAATCTCCAGGATATTTGCACTTGGTGCAACAATGTGAGACTTTGGAATAACATGAGAGCTGGCTCCTGGTCCAGGGTCCAAAGTTACTGATGCATCAAATGTTTCAACTAAATGTTTTTGTTTTGTACTCATTTGTTCTCAGATTCTGCTCTTTACAAACACTGACATTCAGACAAACCTCAGACTGCACAGATGCAGAGCACAAGGGAAACCTTTGTGTGGGTGGCTGTTTGTCCACTTTTATTTATTTATTTATTTAATACATGCGTTTGTCCATGGAAATGGGGTGAATTTATCTTTATTCATTTTAAAGATCCAGAAATCATTGCTTGTTTCAAAGGCACAATGGACGATTTTTCGGCGATTTGAGAACTCAGGTGGAAGTGCGCATGCGCACTCCTCCGTGCGGACTGATACAACACACACGTGCGTTTGTTTATTAGCGCAACAGAGCGCATCGCATCGCTCGTCTCCCGTAGATTTCCGTCTCCTCTGAGTCAGCTCAAACTGTCTTTCTCCATCTTCATTTTGTCCCGTACACAGAGGGAACTATATTATGATAGATCAATGCACTTAGAAGCGCGGAAACGTCGGGACGAGCCGCACGCGGCTGCAGGTGAGCGGTAGGTGCGTTTTATGATTGATACTAATCGGCAGTCCACACCACGAGGAAATACGACTCAGATTTGGGCCAAAAAAATCGTCCATTCAACCTTTAAGTGTGTCCAAAGGGCAATCAATCAAAACTTTGCATTTGATGATGAGCCACTACACCTTTAATTATTAGCTTGGTGTAACGTAATGTTTTTAATTAGGTTGTGATAACACAATGTTCCCAATTTTACAGGTCAATTTTGGGCCAATTCAGCAGGAAGCCGGAGGTCTGAGGGCCACATTTCAGAACCAGCAGTAGTGTCTACTTTATTTTAAACACTCTAAAAATTAGATCATTTTCAACCAGGCCCAACTATTACTACTGACTAAGTGAAACTTATCTTTAACAGATGTAGGACATTGCAGCAGGCAGCTTTATTTCATAGACACAAGGCTTACTGAATATCTAACACATATAAATGACGTGCTCTTGGTTCCTGTTCCCCGTGTGACCACAGTCTGGCTTCTGAGCAGTGGTGAAATGATGTGCCAGATTCTAAAGCACGAGCACATGACCGCTTGTGCCAGGATCTCATTAAAGGAGGACAGTTTAAAGGTTGTATTTGAGCGCGTGACATTTGCACGACTCCTCAGCACTGGTCATTGGTCCAGCTCATTGGTCCTGGTGTGATACGGGCTCTGCACTCATCCAAAGTGAAGAGTAGCATTTCAATTTCAACAGTTTACATTGACAATCCTAAAATTCATCTTCCAACTTCTCCACAACCAAACGTAACCCTGACTTCTAACAGCACAGACTGTTTAATGGGCAGTTGCTGATGGTGCGTTCAGGGACAGCAGGTGTTTTGTGTCACAGCTGTTTACACTGTGAAGAGTCTTTCCTGTCTGTTTCCTGTCTCTCGCTCTGTTAAACTTACCTTCACTTACACCAGTGTAAAAGTCACACACATTATGCAGCACTGGGGTGCCAACAATATATATATATATATATGATTACATACAAACACATAAGAAAACCACTTTAACCTTTGCACATAACAGGGGATTTTCACTGCTATTATTATTATTTTGTCCATTTTTTTTTTGTTCTGCTTTACACATGGCCATACCAGGCATTCACACATGCTCAACACGTTTCCTTGTAAAATTCATGTCGGACAGTTAAATCATTCCACAAATTCCACGTAAAACTGCATTTCTAAAAAAAAAATCACAATCTGGTTTTGAGAAAATACTCATATACTACATATAATACTCAGACTCTTCATATTGATTTAATTGAATCTTTTGTTTTCAGTCTTTGACAACAATTTCCCGCGGTCCCTTTTACATGGCACACTATCCCTGCACATACCAAGAAGGAACAAGACCAATAGACTCAAACAGATCAAATTTCACCACAACAGGACAATACACTTAAAAGGCAGAAGGTGTGGCTGCTGGTCTCCATGGAGATCAGGGCAGCGCAATATATCACAATTTGTGTGGATGCGTTTATTCGTAAAGGCTGCATTTATTTAAATTATAGAATGTACTCCGCAAAGTACATGATATTCTGTCTTTTTATAGAAAAATCTGATCAAAGTTGTGGTTCAGAAATGCTTGTTATTCTTGCATCAGAACTTTAACAGTCTCTCAAATGTTCAGGAGTTGTTTAAAATGTGCACATGAACAGAATCCCATAAAAACACGCAGCTCAAAAGGAGATGTTATTGCTTTGCCTGGAATGTTCCACAGTATGAACAAAAAGAAAAGTTATTTTGTTGTATTTATTATTCAGGTCACAATGTAATCATACAAACTCAAATTATAACATGCAAAAATAAGTTCAACTAATGATAAAAGTGACCCTGAATGTAAAAAAAAAAACTTTTTTATACCAGTCTGTTTATGCTAAATTACCCAAAGTGTATTATTAACTTGTTAACTTTACTTTGTCGTTCAAAAAGTTGGGTGAAAAGATGGGTTATTTTAATTTCAATTATAATATTCCAGACGTAGATAGATTGTAATTGAAGTGAAGGTGAAACTCTGGTATGGCACGTCCCAAATCAAATCCACCAGGAGTAAAACGGTGCCTCTGAGGTTCAAATGAGTCCAAGTAAAATCAACGACTCCAGCTCTGAAAGACGTGCACTTCTTCCCCATAAATTCTTCAACTCTTTAAACTTGGGAAATCCACTCCAGGCCGTTGACAATACACCTTTATGTGAAAATGTGCTGCGAGGAGAGCAGGCTTTGCGGCGTTTTGTCCCAGAGTAAAATGCAGGAGAGAAAAGCTGATTGAGGATCGGCTCAGAGGAGGAAGTGCGGATGGGAGGACGGGGGAGTCATTCAGAGGAGCGAGAGGGGGTCGCGCCTGACCCTGTCCCGTGAGGAACACTGTGAATGTACCCACAACTGTGTCAGTGTGGGCCCTGGGACAACCCACAAGAGGATTAATGTGGCCTGCATGGGAGAACCGCCTGTGAGGGGGAGCGAGGGGCTGTCGGGGAAACCGGAGGAGATATTTCATGCACACGATATTTTAATAAAGTCTTATTTAGGTGAATAGGGAAAACATTTAGAGACATCGATTTTAAGCCTTTTTCTGTGGTTTACTCACATAAATATAAGGGGGGGGAGTATAAAAAGGTTTTCATCATGTAATGTTTCATATAAAAGATAAGGCATTTTATTTGTTAAAATTGCTAAATGTCATTTTGTTGACATATTTGATGCATAAGCAGTCACGCTTGTTTTGATACGGTCGGACCATGCATGGTCCTGATTGGTTAACCCACCTGTCAATCAAGCCCTTCTGAACATAGACGTGTTCTATGGTCAGGCAAGATTCAAGAATACAGCCTTTTCCTGATTGACAGGTAGAGTAGCCAATCAGAAAAAACACACAATAAATCAAAAAGAACTGCCTAAAAACAAAAACAAGAAGGGAAAATAGAAAACATAGCAGACTTCAGCTAAATCAAAACTAAAGTTTGGCCTCCACCTCCAGCAGCGGAGGTGTTGACGCGACTGAGAGAACTGAGAACTACCTTTACATGCACAGAGAACTCCGAGTGACATACAAAACTGAACTCAACGCGTCTTTCCTCCAAACCTGTCGGACCACTCTTGTCCCAGTAAACAGCAAATCAAAGAACCGATCAGAGACGTTTAGGGTCATGGAGTATTTTAGCCTCAGCACCTCTGCTTGTGCCCCCGTCTTTATCGGGCTGAAGTGTTAACGCAGCAGGACTACGACTACACATGGACTTCTCTGTGTGGGTTATTGTGATGTTTGAGATTTGAATCACGACTCCTCAATCGTAGTTCCAAGGTTTACAAGCATTTTGATCAACTGTGGTGAACGTGAAACAGTCCGGATCCAGGGTTATAATGATGCATCTTCGTCAAGAACTTAAAGTACTTTAAGTTAAAGTACAGTAAATTGTCAAATTGTTTAGAGCGACCTAAGAAAAATGACGAACTGCATCAACACCAAGACTTTTCTAATGTCAGGGATCAAATACTTCCAAGCACGCGATCGAACCGAGTCGTACAACATGTTCAACACAATCAGGCCTGTTTCCACGGCTGAGGCTCGGACCTAAACAGCAGTCTGTGTGGGACCAACACAACTTTACAGATTTCCCCTGATTCAAAAAGGCAGAAGTCCTGTTTTGCCTGAAAGAGCAAACCCGGGACGAGGCGCATGTGTTTCTGCTCAGCTCCGCGGCATAAAGAGACAGTGAGGCTGAGCAGCTGGAGCGCTTTACACTCCACAGATCTGACCCCGGGCCCGAGCTGTCCAAAACCGGCCCGGAGAACACGCCGCGTTGCTGTCAAAACACGTCCCCTGCAGGCTACCGTACCAGCACACTGCCGCATTCACTCAGAGCATGTCCAACTGAGAGGAAACAAAACTGGGTCTGAAGTTTTCCATCGCTGGGGTCTATTATCTTTTGCTGAGTGTGTCTGACCACAAGCTCCTTTTCCCCATGCGCTCTTGGCTCGCTGACCTATGTCATCCTCTAAGTGCGTTACATGCCTGTTCACTGTGAAGCAGACCTTTCACAAAGTTTATCCAAAAGGAAAGTTTCAAATTCTGCCAAGAACCAATTTAAACGTATGTCAGCACAGAAATACAGACACAAGCTTTGGCATTGGAAAAAGTATGAATTATCTCTAAAGGTCCCATATTTAGCTAATTTTCCATTTCATACCATACCCTGAGGACATTTAAGATAATATTTGGGGTGTGAAACATTCATCACATGATACTTCATCACCCTCCAGGGTTAAAGCCAGTTTATCTGAAGGTATCTGAACTCTGTAAGTGTTCCAGTGGAAATGGCTTTGGAATAGACTTTGTAATAAAAAGTGTTTATTATATCTTGTACAAAACTATAAATGGAGGACACAAGTGCATTTCTGATGTATATAATAATAAATATATAAAGCTCTGGGCAGAGACAGGAACACTTGGCTTGTGGCCAGTGATGATAACTTTATTTGCTGAGCTGACAAATTAAGCAAAACAAAGCTAGCGCACTTGCTAATATCATCCATAGCCATTGCAATAAATAAAAAGACATCAAAACATGTGATAGGCACATAAAAGTGAAATAAATGCAGAAAAAGCTGACCGGATCATAACTCTAATGGTGTCTTTTAACACAAAATAAACACTTTGCCAGGGAATGGATGTCAGTTCGTTTACTTTTCCACTAAAGGGCAAGCCTCATATAAAGACATAAATTGTATAATATATCTGTGGATATGTTAACATTTCTTTAGTAGTTGTTCAGTAAAACCTAAAAATCTGCATTTTACCTTCATCAAAATGTCATAATCTCCTATTAAATAAACAAATGATGTAAAATACAAAGTTACTGTTCATCTGACAAAACCACCTTGATTTTTCATATTTTATGATCTCCTGAGGTTAATCCTAGTTTCTTAATTTAATTCACATTATGTTCCGCTTCATTTTTACCTCCATGTCAGAATTTGAAATGAATTTATTCCCAAACTTTGATAGGGTCTATACATGAACACTACCTACAAATATTAACATACACATTATTAATACTCAATATCATCTGACTATCATTATCGGAACACTCCCAAAAATACTGACATATTTATTTTTGTCAATATTGCCCATACTTCTGTACTACTACTACTACTACTACTACTACTACTACTACTACTACTACTACTACTGCTGCAGATGTATCTTTATCACAGTGCTCTCTCTCTTCTTTGTATCTCCAGCACAATCCACGATGCAACAATCAGGACCATTTCAAACATCTTTTACAGGCATAAGTCACATGATAAGTCAGATCTCCCTGGAGCTCTGCACTGGAGGAGGCCCAGGGGAGCTCCACCAAACCCGTGCTCTTCCTGCCGTCGATCATGCTCTCTCATCTGCGGCTTTTAACTATAAATGGCAAAGAACAAAAAGCCAGGATTATGTGTAGGCCCGGACTCACTGTGAGGCCTATAAAAGGAGGGACATGAAAGAAGCAGCGCTGCACACGTGGACCACAGGAATGGACTTTTACTGTAATATATTCTCTGCCACAGAATGCAATTGTAAAATATGTTGTGTTGACTGGGTTCACGTGTTTAAAAAAGCTTATGTACTATTGAACAAAAATTTACTATTTCTTTAGATTCTGTTAATTGTAAACTGTAATATTGACCTAAAACAACATAAGATACGATTTAAATCATGTAAACAGGTCCATTGACTCTTCATAGTGACAGTGCACCATAACAAGCAGCAGAATGTCATTTACATGTGTCTATTGACATGTTAGAACTCTACATGTGTCACTCAGAGGCCCTGTCTTAATACTCACCCCTGTGCACTTCAAATGCACGTTCAGGACGAGCTGCTGAAGTGTGCAGGGTGTTCCAGTTCTGAGCAGGTTTGAACTACAGGCTTCTCTCTGCACAAGTGTGAACAATGTGGACTTCATGCATGTGCATTCTCCACAGTGGGTTTCATTGTAATGTTTTGGATCGGTGCAGCATTTCTGCCATAGCAACTTAACAGCAAGCGCTAACAATGGAAAGGAACTGATGATATTTGAAATAAATCTGCGACTGTCCAGCATCAACACTGTAAAAACATTGAGCCTGTTCTCATTTGTTTCTGGCCAATTCAACAAATGATACAAACTAAACAGAGCTGCAGTTTAACAGCTGTTTTACACTGCTGTTTTTGTTACTGCGTTCACAAAACTCTGAAGTGCAGATTGTTCTAATTCTCCTGTTTACCTCCCTTTGCCCTTCTGCACTTGCACACTTTGTGCTTCTATATTTAATTTTTTTACATCTTCATTTTAGAAATACAAACAAACAGCACGCGAGCCGGCGCTTCGAGCTACCGGATGTAGCGAGCCGCTAAGGCTAAACTAGCGGCCTGCACCAATGAGCGTCGCCATTGACTTCAATGGGAGGACATCAAGCTGCAACTTTCACGACAGAAGTCACAAAGAGCTTCACAAAAATAATTGAAGCAAATGTAATTAAAAGGCCTGACTAAATAAAAAGGTTTTGAGCTGACTCTTAAAAGCAACAACAGTGACCACAGGGAGAGCGGAAGATCCAGTGTGAGGAACCAACAGCAGTTTCTGATCCAAAGACCTCAGTGAGCGAGGAGAGTGATCAGATCACTCATGTACAGAGGGACCTGACCATGCAAAGCTCTAAAAGTCTGATCTGTATCCGGAAGGAGAGCGGGAGCCAGTGAAGGGCTTTGAGAATGGGTGAAATGTGGGCTCTTCTGTTTGTGCGAGTCCTGATCCTCGCTGCAGAGTTCTGTACCAACTGCAGGCGAGAGAGCTAAATATGAGGAAAACCAACGAAGAACTGACCCTGATAGTCCAATCAGGTCCCTCAATCTTAGTATAGGACAGATTCAGCAGAACTAGAAAGGCACATTTTCCAGAATCAGCAGACTTCATAATGTCACTGATCACTTTTAGTAACGATGTTTCCACAGAATGATGTCTGCAGAAACCAGATGGAAAAGTGTGAATGTTGGACTGTTCCAGGAAGTCAAAGACCACCTTCTCTAGGATCTTGGACAAGAAAGGGAGCTTTGAAATAGGCCTGAACGTTTTGGGTCTTTCGATCCTAATTTGTCTTTTCGATTAATGGCTCGACTATGGCATGTTTAAATGGACCAGAGCCGCTGTTTTAAAGAGAAAGATTTACTATTTTGGTAACCCAAGGGCCAATGACATCAAACACTTGCAGGAAGAGCATCAGACAAACAAGAGGAAGGTTTCATCTTGGTCATCTTGGAGGTCTACGTTTCCATTCTTGCCTTGGTGCACAGGAATTACAACTGACATAGCAAATAATATCTTAATAAATAAAACCCAAATTGTAACATAATGTACTTTTTAATCACACAATCTCAGCAATTCACAAAAGATGTTCAGAGAGGCTTGGTTTGTGGTGCTAAAGCTAGATTAAATAGGAAAGTACTGTTTATTTCCTTTCTCTGTGATGCTGCACCTCTTTAATGTCTCTCTATCTAATACTACTGGTGTTGCTGTAATTGATTGGATAGAGTTAGAATCATTTGCAGTGGAAATATAATATTTTGGCTCTTGACATGTGCCATGCGTCAGTAAAAAGCTAGTTGTGTTTTGCTAAGCATGTGGGCTCACAACATTTGGTGAGAAATTATCATTTTCAATTCATATCTGCTTTTTGACGTCTTGTTTCCACCTGAGTCTGTGTTTTCTCTTCTCCAATCATCTCACACGTAAGTGTTCCAGAAGTCAAAGTGATCCAAAGTGATCCAAAGTGATCCAAAGTGATCCAAAGTGATCCAAATTGAGCAAGCGCGCTCTGGAAGCTAGTGCCACTCAAGGCCCCTTAGGATCATTTAAACAGGCTGGTGCGGTTCACTTATGACACTGTCAGACTGTTCTAAAGTGAAACAGTCCCATGTCCAATCCTGCAGCTGGAACACTCGAGTCCAGATCTGGAGATGGGTCAAATGCAGAGCACACATTTCCCTACAAGAGCCAGCAACATTAAACCAGGAGTGCTCACCTGGTGCATTGACCTACTGGTATTTGTTGGATTTCTATACAGATTATTACCTGCCCTTCGCCCCTTTTCCTCCCCACTCTGAGGACATTCCCAACAGCCGGCCAGTCTCACACTTGTTTACTCTGAGACACGGTTTGCAGTGAAGCGAAAACGCAGACGTTCACATTCTAGTGATCAAGCATACTTTATTTATATAAACTTTAGCGTGTACTGGAACCAGACTGTGTGTAGTGGTTTAATCAGACTTCAAAGCTCCACTGTGTACAGCTACAGACATTTAAATCACCCGCGTCTCCTTCAGAGCTAACGACACTCGCCACAATTAAGAAGCCAGATGTAAACAATGCATGGGTTTCACCACCGGGCACGAGGCTGGCTCTGTTTGAAACGTTTAGTGTCAAAAGCGAATGTAGCCAGAGCAGAAAAACATGCAGAAAGTAGTTATTGTTTTGGAGACAAGCTGAATGAGGTCTGTAATAAGAAAAAAACTCTGAACACGGATAATATGTTTTCACCCATGGTTTTCACATCAGGACAGGTAAGTACCAAGTAAGTAGGTAAGTGAGTAAGTAAGTAAGGGAGGAAGGAAGGAAGGAAGGAAGCTTCACAAAAACACAGAATGATACAAAAACGTACAGTGAGAAATACACATACAATAATATACAGTCAAACCAGTCTCTAAAATCCGCCGTCTAAAGCGTTATTTTCTATGTTATTTCTGTAAGTAATAACAGGAAATGGAGGTATTCTAGTTCTCATTAAAACCAGACTTTGACCATTTCTCCCGTTATCGATCTCACACTGGAGTTTGCTTTGATCCTAAGCCTCACGTGTGTCTCGCCTTGACTCACTTCCTGGTTTTGCTCTGCTCTCTGGTCCGTTTGCGTTCACAAATCAAACAAATCGCACCAGAGTTCAATTCAACCGGACCTTGACTGACCTTTCCAACGGGACCAGAGCTTTGGCCCGGATCAGAGTTCGAGTGTGTGTTCACAGAATCAAAAGTGTGTGAAATGCACCCTTAAAATAACAATTTCAAGCTTTCATTTCTCCCTTTGACACATTCCTGTTGCTCTTTTTCGCACACTTTCCCTCAACAAAATAAATCAGATTACTCACAACAGACGTGACTCTTTACATGACTTTAAAATAGTCTGATCACTCCAGAAATCGGATAATGAAGAGAGTTTTGGTGTGCGTGTAAACATAGCCTGGTGAACCGAGTAGAAGCACTTTCCCTTCACCCAGTTCCCCCGATTCACCCGGCCGCTCTCTCCTTCTCCGCAGACGTGTTCCTAATCCAGCCCTCACAATGTGACGACACAGTTTGTCCCAGTCTCACAGAAAAACAGAAAAAAACGACTCAATTAACCGGCGCCTGTGAATGGGACCTGAACGCTGCCAAACGCTGCATCCTACAAAGGCAGAGGAAGTCGGTCAGCGAGCATTTAAACATTTAAACACCGAGTCGTCCGATACAAACGCTTTTTGAATTCACGGGTTGTAAGTATGAAGTTTGAAGTCCATTCGATCTGGTGACTGCGTACGATGGTTTGTGTCAAAGTCGCTGTGACGATGCGTTCCATTCATGCAGGATTTTGGAGCGTCCGAGTGGGAGGACAGGCAGAGAAGCAGGAGGCAACTTTGTGCACATGCCAGACGGGGCTCAAAGTGGTCATTCAAGAGGACACGACTACAGAATTATACTACTCAAGTATAAGTACAAGGAAGTACTCAAGGAAGATGGGCTGGACGTGACAATCGATTTATGTTTGGAAGTTAAGAATGATGTTGACAGGAAGAACATTTGAATGACACAAAATCTGATATTTTCCGAGGATAAGCTGCAAAAATTAGGAAAAGTAAATCATATCTGAAAGAGAGGTTCCAGAAACAGACTTCCAAACCAACATAAAGATTTAGTCACTTAAAGATTTACCAAAACGTTAACTCATGTTGTAAGAAAGTTGCACTTGTCTTTCCTGTTTTGGTTCCAGCAACAACAGCAGAATTATTCATTTGTCTATATATTTCTGACACATTGTAATTGCGATGCATTTCATGAAAGCTGACCACTTTACAGTCTATATTTAGGGCTGTGTCAGTTAATAGTGACTTAGCTGACCAATATTTGTATTGGCTGTCTAATTATTTTGGTATTAGGGATTTTAAAGGCTTTATATTCACAACAGCAGAAAGGAGAAGACATGGAGTGAGATTCAGAAGGTAATTGTGAGTTGTTTCTTCCTTTTTACAGACTGTAGCTCGCTGGTTGTTGTTTGTATAAATCTTTGTCCAGTCAGTGCCCTTTGGGTCAGATACGTGGACACTTACTAGGATTGAGAGACTAACTGATGTACAGAGCATGTCTTCAGTTGAATAATTTCTACCTTATATGCAATCTAAAATCACCTTAAATTGTGCAGCTGATTACTGTTTATGAATAAACAAAAAATGACAACATGACGCATCATTTGAACCAACACCAGCATACATACAATCCATGTCCATGATTCTAAACTATTACATCTTCCTTACTTTTTGTAGACACATAACCTTCAACACAGATAGTTTTCAATTTAAAAGCATTAATTCTATTTTTGTGTTTTCAATATTCTGTCAGTGCGGCCAGTCACAGCCCGCCGTCTCTAAAGCAGCAGGAAGTCTCTCCACAGCCTTCTTTCCATTGGTTTGCTTTGAAGCGGAACGTACCGGGTCATTTGAGGGGTCCAAAGTGACTCACGGGAGGTACAAGCTCCCAACGGGGTCCAGCCCTGTTCGGCTCCAGGACCCGCTTAAGCTGAGGAGGAGCTAAACCCCAGGGCCAGATGATTGGATAAGAGAGAACACAGATATGGGTTGGGCTGTTATTTTCCTCAATACTGGTACTTTAACGATACCTGCTTTTCGATACTGGTTCCTGAACAATTCTTTTTTTGGAGCAAAGATTGGATGATATTTATGCTTTGCTTGTAACTTCTCTTTACTGCACCTACTGTGAGATCACGCTCTTACCTGGACCAAACACAATCTTTATAGGGAAGTTTGGATCATATTATCCATTTGGCTTCCACCTCACGCAAACACTGCAGACTCGGACTGGATGTGGATTCATTATGACGACTTCTGACACAAGGTTAAGGTTAAGTACACTTTATTGTCCTGTAAGGAAATGTGTCCTCTGCATTTGACCCATCCTTCAATGCTGCTGGGACATCTCCTCAGGAGCAGCGCCCGGGATCCATCTCCTGATCTTTGTGCTCAGCTTGGTCAGAACTACCTCTGCTGGAGGATTTTCTGTATTGTGCATGTTTTGGGACTGTCTTTTGACTGTCTGCGTTGTTTGTTTGTTTATGTTCACTCATCGACACAGATATTTAATGCCGAGGAACCAAAAGTTGGCACAGAAAGAATGTTCTTTCTTTGGTTCCAGTACTTCCTGGACCTTAACGCTCGGTTCCTAGTTAAACCGAGTAAGTGTGCCCAGCTCTAGACCCGGTTGAAAACAAAATGACAAGAATCAGAGACAAACAGAAAATAATAATTTCTCAACAAACCCTGATCCTTACACCACTATATTTCCAGTGATGGTGACTTTATATGTTCAAAACAAGAAAAGATACTCACATCAAACATAAGCCAAACCCAAAGCATCACACAAACAGATCTTAAAATGCTTTGCAGACACAGAAAAGTAAATACAACTGTAAATAAACTGGAAACTGTTTCTTGTTTACTCTGGTTTTAGCCACGTCTCACAGTAACACAAACTTGGAAATATCTATTTTTGTGAAATTCTGATGTTGTCCTAAAAAGTATACTTCATGTAGGTTTATTAGAGTCGGTCCAAACCTTTTCCCATACAATTCTATCACACAAGTCATCATATCCTTGTAATAGATTCAACAATTATAAATTGCTTAAATGTTTCTAATTATGCATTTGTCTATATCTGTTGCTGTCTCTCCTGATTAAAAATAAATGATGATAATATTGGTCCGCAGCATTCACACCCTCTTTGTAACTGACACTTCGGTTATCACAATATGACACATGAGCTGGCAGCAGTGTCCTCTGTCCATTCCACCTTCACCTGTCCCACAGCGGGACGTCCTGGCCACACACGCCCCCCATTGGTGCGAGAGGGAGGAACAGATCGCTGCCAAATGCTAATTGCGTTTTCACCTGCCTGCCCCCGCCCCGCTGTGCCCCTCCATCAGCCGCATCACAATCAGAGCTCATTATCAGATGGCCTGTCCTCGTGCTGCTGCGGAGAGGGACTATTTTGAGAGATGGCCTCATTGAAACGAGCGGCGGGATACGGGAAAAATGGATTGGCTGTGATGCCTTTCGTTAACCTTGACACAGTTGTGCTTGATACTGCCTATTAGCAGAAAATGCACTGTGACAGATGGACAGTGTTAATGAGAGCGGCATAAAGCACAAAGCATTTCACTTTGTTTTGCCTTAATTAATGAGAACGATGATCGCTGTAGTAAAACAAAGTGGATTCGACTGGGAAAGGGAACCAACAGATGACAAAACATAGTCACGGTTTTGAACTGCACATCAATGTGTTTTGGATGAACTCCATTAGGGATAATTAGTCCATTTTATGTGAACAATGCTTTTCTGCTTCAGTCTAACTCACAGAACTATTTCAAAATGCACTTATTTAATACAAGGGCACATCAACAGCATAAAGGAAATTGTGCCACCGGACTTTAATCAATCTAGCTCTACTGTATGTAACACATGCCATATAATAAGTCACTATTTGGACTAAATTATCATTATTATATCAAGATGCTACAACATTTCAATTTACTTGAGACAGGTGTTTAGTTTGACACTACATTTATAATTATTCATTTACATTTTGTTCATTGTAAACTGTAATATTGATCTAAAACAGCTTAATAATAGAAACGACAATGACAAAACTGTAAAACTAAGAAGCCCCGCCCCCTCAAAAGTGGCATTTCACAATAACAAACAGTAGATATTTAAATATTTGGTTTACTGACCGAGTGACTAACAACATGCAAAACAGAACAAAGTAGTTCATTCCAAACAGTTTACAGCATTACAATGTACTGCTCACTTACCTGCTGCATTCTGGGCATCGTAATTACTGACGGCAAAGGGTTTATTAGCCGTTTTCACAACTTTCAGAGGCCACATCCGAGTTTAACGTCACAGTAAAGCTAACAACTATGCTAACAGCACACTTCCTGGTTCGTGGAAAAGAAAACGTTCTAAAATTAGATGCTGGCAGCGCAGAGTGACATCATTTTGACCCTAAGAGTGACTTTTACAGTAGATTTGACTATATTACATGAAAAAATCTTGTACCGCCCCTTTAACCGCAAAATAAACTGTAATAATCAGCAATTGGACGTGTCTCGAACATCTTTTCTCTACTGAATTTTTGTTTTATAGTTGAAAAATGTCTGTGGGATCTTTTTTAATGCCACATGTATGTTATTGGATTTTTTAAAAGTAATTAGAAGTACAGAGCAGTGGGTGGAGATAGGTGATAGGTGAAAACTGTAATTTTCAGAGCACTAAAGCCTTGAATGCAGGACAATGCAGGATCAAACATGCGGCAATCAGTCAAATTATAACTCATACATTTTTGGCTCAGACTCACACAGAAACAACAACCTACTCAGGGGTGTCCAAACTTTTTTCACCAAGGGCCGCATTTTGAAACTTAAACGGGGCAGAGGGCCACAAACAATGATTTTGAATTGAATGACAAAGTGAATCATTCGAAACTTTGCATTTGGCATGATTGTGATGAGCCTCCACACCTTTAATTAGACCTAGAACATTAATATTAGGTTGGTATAACATTAATATGCCTGAATTTTCCCAATTTCTCAGTAAAAAGTACTATTTTTTGTTGTTTGGGCCAATATAGCAGGAAGCTGGAGGGCCAACAAAAATTGGTTTGAGGGCCGCATTTGGCCCCAGGCCCTAGTTTGGACATGTCTGACCTACATGATCTATCTATTCATGTTTTTCTATGTAAAAACGCAGATTAAACTCACAATTCACTCCAAAAATCCAGCTGTCTCACTCTATGCCTTCACTTTTGTGCTTTTATCCATTTAAATCTTCAAACTAAATGTACTCCAAACACTACAGGATTAAGTAAGTCATGAAAACGCCTCTAAGCTTTGACCAACACAACTCCACATCCTTTAGACCGGAAGGCTTTAGCCAAACTGTGAGATATTGTCTCTATTTGCACCACAGACACGTCACTGACAAACCCATAATCACTCATAATCACTCAAACTCTTGTCTTTCCTCACGTCCTTCACTTCGCTGTAATCGCTTTGTACTTAAAGGTTTTACCCTCCACAGCTTCACACGCCTTTTCTGCTGTGAGTCCGGTATGATCTGAGTCCTTATGACCCCAGGCTTCAAATGAAGGTAACATGCACCACATCTGTCCAGCACGGAGAAGGCACAGTGCCCCTGAAGTCTGGAAATGTAGCTCAAACTAACAGACCAAAAGTACAACAATCACTACTGTCTGGTATTTAAAGAGTTTGGATTGTATGTTTTGGGAGCTGTTTGCTCATTGGACAGAAATGTTTGGTAGGTACGAAAGTAAAAACAGTAGAAAATGTTTCAAAGGTTTCATTTTGACCTTAAGAGCTGCTTTCATAACCGACCGAATGGGCAAAAAAAATCCATTTCCACCTGAAAGTAATATTCAATCTGATGGAAAGGGTTTGAGCAGCAGCGTTTTTACTCTTCTGAGGAAAACCTGTAAGAGAGAAACTGACGGACAGGTTTCAGTCATAACTCACCCTTTGGAAGCACCAATTTGAGCTCGGAGTAGAAATGCTGCTGCCGCTCAAACCAGATTGAAAATGACTTTCAAATGGAAATCGAAGCGTCTTGTTTTCTGAAGCAGCGTCCACATGACGACCTGTGAAACCTCTTCTACTCCTGGAGAATGAGGGATTATATCTATGAGGATGAAGTTTGAGCAAAGTTAAAAGACATGTTGAACTTTACTGGGCATGCTCAGTGTCATCCTTAGGCCCTTTCTATTAAATATAGCCATCAATGCTAAGCAGGTAACCGCAAAATCATGTTACCATGGTGAAATGAGACTGTAAACACAAATAATACAGACAAGGGATGATTAAGAAAGAAAATGCTATAAATCACTTCCAGCCTCAATCGTTTCAACTTTAAAGGTGCACTTAAAAGTAAATGGTCAGCTAAAGTGCTTGCCGCCTTCTTGTCTCCATGGTGATGCTAATGCTTTTCTACTAATGTTCCACAGTGTCGCATTAAAAATATCAATCTCCATGGAAACAAGTAACGCCACAAGGCCAAGTTACAAATCAGAGTCTCATTTATACAACTTTACGTGGATTTATTGCACGTTAAATATATAATGTACAAACAAAACACAAACTTCTGAACACAGATCGCCTTCTTCCTCGTCTCTGAAGGTTCAAAGTTCAGAGATTTTAGACATGTCAAGCTGTCTTTTTATAGATCAAAAACGTAATGTGGAAAGTCAAAGTCAGGTGTTTGGTATTGAACTAGAACATAAATCGATCATTATTTTACATTGTGTTTTTTGAGCTAAAACAGCCTAATCATACAAAGAGTACCAGTGACTTCCTGTTCAGAACTGCAGTCTGATAAGCCCCGCCTTTTCCTTTGCATTTCATGACATTCATTTAGATGTTTTTATAGTTGAAAATGGCAAGTGACATCTTAGAATCCTCAACGTATGACCTGGAGACTTTGAACATGATGGAAGTGGGCCGGGATGGGGGGCAGGTGAAAACAGAAATATTTCAGGCCTTCCGCTAAGCCTTGAATGCAGGACAACACAGGATTACTCAAACATGCATGAATAAAAATAAAAAATCAACTCTGTGTAAGCGAATGATGAGGGAGCACCATTAGAACCTCAGAAAAGTCAATTAAACATAATATGCCCCTTTAATGCCACGCTGTAGACCCAGAAATATTACACAATGCACCTTTAAAAATGGGTAAAAACAAATAGCAAGTCAGTTTTGTTTGAAATTCATTGCTGCATGCGTTTCCTCCTCTTCTCCTCTCTGGGGTCCTGCCATAAAACCCTGTTGTCCGGGACCCCCTGCTAACACCAGCTTGTAATGTCTCTGATCGAGGAATTTAGACCGGTCCTGCTGCTACTGAACCCCATTCAAGCCGATCTGGATAAGCGGATCAGACTAATGCCTGAAGCGTAATGTAAATGTCCTGTAAATAGAACCGTCCGATCCCATTGTGCAGCTAACATCTGCCTAAAGCGTCTTCACATTCACCTGCTCCTGTCCCCTTCTCGTGGAATGAATAGATGAGCACAATACTTTTAAATGGAGCGCGATGAGAACCTAATGCATGTCTTTAAACTGGACTTTATTCCCCCCTGCATCACTTTTGGGAGGATTTTGGAGGATTTTTTACATGTGGCAGCTGTAGCAGAGCGGGACCACACACTTGCGGGACAATTGAAATGGCCCTCCACCAGCTACTCCACAGGGGCACCACTTGTTCCTGCTCTGAAATGGGACAGGACACCCCCCTTTTACAAGCCTCGTGGGCCACCCGGACCTGCCCCATCATCCATTACAGCAGTGGCAGCGACGGAGGAGCCAAAAGCCTCCTCTCAAGGGCCACTAACACTGCTAATGGAGAAGCAAAGGTTGTCTGAACTTAAGTTGAAGTATCGTCTGTGGGATTTAGTTATTATGAGTAAACGTTATCATCAAACACTAATGCATGAGCCGAAATGGACCCAAATTAATTCTATAAAGAATGTGAGTGCACGGGGTTCTGTTAATGTATTCTTGTATGTAACACCAAAGGATAAGCCTCAATAATAAAAAGATAATAATGGTCTTTCTGCCGACTCCACCTCAGCAGCAGAAGCATTAGCCTCCTCAGCTTCTCCATCTCCTCCTCTGAACACAATGTCTATGAGTCAAGAGCAAGAGCCAGTGCAAGTCTCTCCCATGGATCTCTTCAAATTTCTGATCTGATGATAGTGCTGACTTTATGTATGACTCAAACCGCTCCGACGATTAAGGACTGGACTCATATCAGGACAGACGTTACGCACAATGGGGAAAAAACCTCGGGACTCAACTTAAAAATAGACAAAAAATGTACCAAATGGGACTATTATTCAGAACTTAATATGCTCTTGTTCAGGTGTGTCCAAACTTTTTTTCACCGAGGGCCTCATTTGAAACTTATGCTGGGCAGAGGGCCACAAACAACCCGACAATGAAGTGAACCATTTGAAGTTTTGCATTTGACATAGTTTCGATCCACCTCCACACCTTCAATAAGACTTGCAACATTAATATAAGGTTTGTATAACATAAACAAGTTTGAATTTTACAGTAAAAAGTACAACTTTTTGTTGTTTGGGCCAACTTAGCAGGACGCCTGAGGGCCAACAAAAATTAGTCTGTGAGCTGCATTTGGCAGACACCCCTGCTCTAATTCCTCTTATTTATATATATTTATCTGTTGCCACGCCCTTATTTTTTTTTAACTTTAACTCTTTCACGTGGCATATGTTCTTCCTGGTCCAGCTTGTTCTTTGTGGGGGTTTTATGTAAGTTTTTTTGTTGATTTCCCCCCCATTTCTGTTGTTGTTGTGTTGTTGTTCTTGTTGATATATGTTCTAATAAAAAATAAAATAGCACAAAAAAAGATATTGCTGACTTTAACCCGTTGTGAGCTGGTACCAGTGGCCAGTCCATTGGTGCAAAAAATCATATCCAGCCAAAAGCATTTTTCCCAAATCGCAATGTAAAAACAAACTGTTCTCATTCGACTGACAGGACGTACAGATGGTGGCTATCATTGCCTATTTATACATCATTAACTTTTTTTCAGTTACAAATCCTAAATGTTCTTAAAAACTGCCCTTTTTTCTTTAATCTCAGCTCAACTCTCGCTTTGATTGGTCAGAGCGGTCACATGGTACGAGGGCGTGAGCAGCAGCCGTCCACACTGGGGACATGCACCTCTGACCTCGGCCATCGCCACGTTTAAACTCTGTGGCTTGGACTCTCCTCTTGCCCTTGAAATGGAGGTGAGAGAAGGGAGGACATTCAGCAAAATTGTTGCAGCTGCGAATCCATGTCACAACGTTGCACAAAGGACTATACGATGGTAAATAAGGAGTCAGCTAGATTGTGTTAAAACAGTCAATTCTCATGTTTCAATTACTTTCACCAAGTTTAGTTACTGACACTTTTCTACATCAAAAACACAATTCAATAAATAAAAAACATTTGCTTCTTATTGTGTGCATACTGGTTTGATTTAGTAAGTTTTAGGTCAGCTGCCCTTCCTGCCGCAGCTTCACATGCCATTAAAAATGACCCTCTCTGCTCCTCATCCGTTACCTCACAGGACAGTGGAGGGGGGCAGTGCGGAGATAAATGTGGCACGGCGCCAACGGGACACCAGCAGAGGCAAGATGGTCGCCTTGCCCTTTCCCCCTCCTCCTCCTCCAAAACAGCTCACTACACTCATCTTTCACCCACTAGGACCAACAAAGAGCCGAGGATTAAAAATTGCAGCGAGGCAGACGCTGGAAGGTTTGAGAAAGAGGAGGAGCTGTGATGGAGGGGAAGGGGAAAATGAAGGATTAAAAAGTGCAAAAGGGAAAAAAAAAGGTTAAAAAGCATGTTAAATGTTTGGAAAGTAAGTTAAGAAAAATATTTCATTAGGGCAAAGTTTGTTATAATGAGAAACGCTTCAAGTTTGTGAGTCAAGGTTGGAAAAATAAGAAATGTAATAAGGCACAAGGTAAGTAAAAACAATGTGTGTTTTGTCAAGTTATTGGGATGAAGTTGTACACCAATTATTTTCTTTTAATCATCATCTGACTTAATCTTGTAGTACTTGAAAAAACAGAATAAAAATGAAACAAAATAAAAAACAAAAAGGATTTTTTTTGCTGTTTTTAATTCCGTATTTAAATATTTTTTTTAATACATATTCATATATTTTTACACATAATCTTAGTAACATTTGCCCAAGAGGTACTATAATAGAAAACACTGATTGACAAAGAGTAAAAGGAAAACCATAAAAAAATGTTTTCCTTCAAATGGCTCTTATCTGTTTTTGCAAATTAAATGTAAAAAGTAAATGGCTTTGAAGTTTTAAATGATTTGAATGATCTGACTGTATCTGGTGGAAAAACAGGGGTGCATTAAGAGCTTGCTCAGGCCAGTAAGTGTGACTAATGTTTCCCTGAGTGCTGCGATAACCTCTCTCTGGTTCTAACCTTGATGTGACAGAGAAGACCAACACTCTTTATGGA
>NW_027316389.1:30158991-30161491 GCF_026437365.1 Eucyclogobius newberryi
GACACAGGGACAGTCACTGACATTGGGACAGTCACTGACACAGGGACAGTCACTGACATTGGGACAGTCACTGACACAGGGACAGTCACTGACACAGGGACAGTCACTGACACTGGGACAGTCACTGACACAGGGACAGTCACTGACACTGGGACAGTCACTGACATTGGGACAGTCATGAGCATTTCCAGGCAATTAGTGACTTATTCTCATGAGGCAGAGTGAAGGTTTTCAGTAACTTGTCTTTTCCTGTTATAGACGCCCTTTTGACATAAAGACAGACAGATTCTTTCTACATCTGGGCTCCTAGAAAACATCTCCTCTTATACAAGATGCATCAAAGCTTCATTTCCCCAAAAGAAGATTCATAAATTGTGTTTTCAGCAGGTGCAAGTGTTAGTTGGCAGACTCTTGCTAATCTTTTTCATCCGAGCACATCATTGGTGTTCTCTCTGGACCGTCCCACTGGAGAACAGGCAGCTCCTGACCCTCAGCTCATCCCAGCAGCTTCAGTGCAGAGCATCTCAATGTGAGCTGCACAGGAACTGTCTTTATTTATGTCATTTATATTCAAAAGTATATAAACTTACATGGAGACAAGCTGGTGACGCCGCCAGGCCAAGTTATGGATCAGATCTGTGGAGCAGCTCACAGTAGAAACGCATTTTCTACCAAGTTTGTCACATTTTCAGTGTTTGTATGGTCCACATGGGCCACATGATGCTATGATGATATAATACAGGACTCTCATCCCTACAGCCATTAACTCTGAACACACCCTTAACCATGTCCCGCGGTTATTATGCACTTTAATTACACTGAACGAGAATGTAAATGTAACACTTTTGGTTTTGCTCCCATTTGATGTGAAACATAAAACCCATAACTCTCAAATATTGTTCACAAAAAGAGTGTAAGTCATGTATATTTTAGTGTCTTGTAAATGTATGTGATATTTGATGTGTCTTTGTCAAACCATGAAATTAAGCCATGTGTTTATTGTCAACACAATTTGAGTCTGGGAATGTTTTTTTGTGTGTGTTTTCTGAGACTCAGAGAAGACTAACTTGTAAACAGGAAAAGTGAAATACGTGTGAATGAAGCTAAATACAACTCGACGTATGTTTTGATCAGGGGACAACAATATAAAGAGGGAAAACTACTTGTGACTTTAAACATGTCATCTTCACTTTAAACTTCATAAATGTCTGAACAAAGCATGCAGCCAGAGTGCTGACACCCTGAGCCAATCACCTCTTCTTTAATGGCTCAAACGTGATCAGCCTGTTGTCCAGTCACCGTTAGACCTTTTAACTGACCAAATGCATGTCCAAGTCGGTTACTCTACCTCAGGGTCATTTTTTAAACTTGTATGTCCACATTTTTCTGTCCAGACACGTCCAAACAGTCTGTACTTTGCTGTTTTTAAAGCAGCTTTTACAGACGTTGAGACTTCACAATAAGCATCTACCGTCCCAAACACAGGCCGGGGTTTTAAAAGTGCCTGTCTTCTAAATAAACACTAGCTTTATGATGGAAATGGGCTTATTTTAGAAGAGAAGCATGAGAAGAGGTCCATTATGTCAACGTCAAGTCAAGGAGCAAAGGAATCATATTTGGATATAATAGTACTTCAACTATGTTAAGTTGTATTTGTGTTGTCATCATTTTGAACAAGTGAATTTGGCAGAAGAAGGGAAAGTTTTATCTCCAAAGTGGCGGCACCAGGCCAAGTTACAGGTCAGATCTGTGGAGAAGCGACTGAGAATTGAATGAATTAATGAAGAAGATTATTGATATGTTTAATGCCGTACAGTGGAATATTCCAGGCAAAACAGAGACATCTCCATGGAGACAAGCAGGTGCCTGACCTCTCTCCAGAAAAGTGGAACTTTAACACATATAAAATTGTAATAAATGTATTTAAATAAATTGATAATATCACAATCATTTTGCAATATTGCTCATGATATTTTGCAATATATCACTTTTTAAAGAACCAAAAACAGTATTTCTTTGTTAAACTTAAAATGAAACACACAATTTTTTAATAATCAAAATATGAATATGTTTCTATAGTATTGCAATATAGAAAAGTGAAATCATAACTGCTCATGTCCTGTTGTCCTGAGGGACAAAATATCAGCAAGCATTAGCAGTAGTAGTTGTAACAATAGTTTTAGAAGTATGAAGTAGCAGTATAAATACTTGGGATCACGTTAGAAGCAGTTGTTGTCTGCTGTGTGCCGTTTCTTGAGGCAGTGATCTGAGCATGTCCAAACTCCTCTTGTTCTGCCCGACAGCTCCACTTTACCTCAAATACCTGTGACTAAGTATGTTTACTGCGCCCAAAAAACACATTTTAGCATTTTTGGAGCGCTTGTCTGTTAAATACTTATATACATAACATATAAGTAAATATTATACAATTGAACAATGCTATACTTCAGGAGCTGTACCCTTAAGCCTTAGAACACTGGATCTTGAGTCAACTATCGGA
>NW_027316389.1:30166491-30248991 GCF_026437365.1 Eucyclogobius newberryi
AGCTCACAATAAAGTTTGAACTTGGTCTTACTCTAAGGTGAAAATGACGTTCAGCACATCAAGATCATATATTCATTTTGCTGTCTGTACTGTACAACAGCCTGGGCTTTACCGTCTCATTTGGCCCATCTGCACTGATATGAAAGAGACAGATGAGAAGAGGAGAGGAAGAGGAGGAACGGTGTTGAACAGCAGGACGTTACGTTTCTGATCAAAACGGATCTGGCCCATCTGGCACAGCTGTTGTGCTGAATTCTCACATTTTACACAACGCTGCATTTCTCAACATGGATTTGGACTTTGTAGTCCATGAAGGCACAGCAGTTGCTTTTCACTGGCCACTAGCCTCATCGGGCTCATCTCAGACGGGGATGTGTCTGGACCGGCTGGTGTCCTGGTGCAGCGGTGACAACCTGGAGTTCAAGGCCCAGAAGACACTGGAGATGATCGTGGACTTCAGGAAAGTCACAGCCCCATGTTTTTTGCATGACCTGCACAATGTGAACCTGATCAAATTAACTTGTATATCTGATCTGTGCAATGTCACTTAAAAAAAAAACAGGCGGGGTACACCCTGGATAGTGGCCAACTTGTCGCAGGGTCAACACAGAGACATAGACATTACAGACAGTTCACATTCATTCACTAGGGCCAATTTAGAGTTACCTATTTTTTTAATTTTTGCCTGACACATGCATGTCTTTGGATGGTGGGAGGAAGCCGGAGAACCCACGGTAACACGGGGAGAACATGCATATATATTGTCTATCTGTTGAGTTGTTTTCCCTCTCCTCGTCCCTCTGTTGTTGCCGCACGGACCATTCAACAACTTCAGAAATCTTCTCTTCGCTCGGTTTCCACCACTGGCTCCGATTTTTTAACCCCACAATAAACTAGCAGGACGCCCCTTCCTTTATCTCTGCGAATATATTTGCATAATTTACTCCGGATTATCTGTAATTTATGCACAAACTGCTTTCCACTTGTTAAGGCCAATGTTTCCAAGGAACGCAAATAAAATAGTATTGTATTCTAGCACATTTTTGGGGGAGTTTTTACTGGGGTACGTGTAAAGTATCCCAAAAATGTACTAGATGTAGCGTCAAAAATAATGAAATCCCATACGTGGGTCTTAGGAAAGCTTTCATGTCATTTTTTAAATTCACCTTAAGAAAGTAGTAATCCACATGATTGAGTTGTATTGTTGATGGCACAATATGACCAATTTATATTTCAGTATCGATTTAATTGGACACATTAGCCATATGCCCTTATTTTAATGAAATTGCACCAAATTCCAAATGCAGCTACTTTTAATTAAAGGAGACATATTGTGCAAAATCAACCCTTAAATGCTTATTATAAGGGTACATAGAGTTCTATTTTGATTGAGATGAAGAACATGCGTGTTTGAACAATCCTGTATATTAATCTGTACATGAGACTTGAGTGCTCCGTAAATTTTCGTTTTGCCCTACCCCTTATCTCCGCCCCTATACTAACTTGGGCTTATTATACTGGTAAAGTTCACTGAACTGAAGAATGTCATTTTTCAACAATAAAAAAGTCAATTCTGCAGTTTTGAATAGGAAGTCAGTGGATATTAATAAGTTGTTTCAAATAAATTTTACAGTTTACAATGAGCAAAATATAAAATAATGACACATACACATATGTTAGTTTTCCTTTCAAGTACTAGGGGAAAAAACATGTCTCCTTTAAGGTGAGATGGGGTCTGCCATTTGCTTGTCTCGATGGAGATACATTTGCTTTGCATCAAAAGATCCATAATTGCATAAACATAGGCTTTCTATCATTTTCCCCTGTGTGACCTCAGACAAACTCCCATAGGAATGAAACTGTCCAAAAACCTCCTTTCTATGAGTATTTTTCTGTTTTCCCCACAGTGCCCCGTCCACAACAGAAACTAGAGCGAGCGTCAGGAGCAGATACTGTGCACAGACCTGAATGACCATGGTTTTGTAATGAGTTCAGAGGGACGCTCGCCGCGGGACACTCACCGATCGACACAGGAAGTGGACCACAAGGGCGATACAACACACACTAGACACATAGAACATTTAAACTTCATTATCTTATGTTTATGTTATTATGCAAAAAACGTTGCATACATCATGAAATATAGTTATTGCTTTGCCTGTAATGTTCCACAGTAAGTGCTTTCATTGCACAAAAACATTGCCTCTCCACAGATCTGGCCTGTAACTTGACCTGGAGCTGTCATCTGCAGATACATCAGGAGAATGTAATGTAATGTCAATATGCTGGGCATCTCCTCCAACAAATTACTCAGTGCAACTTTAACATATGTATCTGTTGTACGCTGTATTCTAATCGTTCAGACGCTCAAATTCCTTTACATTTTTATGTATTATTGATTCTCTCCACACGCTGTGGTGGGGAGCTACTTTAATGGAGCTCAACAGTGACCGCCCACCACTAAACTGAAATGGAAGTGAATGAGAAATTTACTTTTGGAACCACAGCAAGCTTTGAAGTGAGTGGGGAAGTTGAGCTTCATAGACAGAGCTGCCCTGGGGTCCCAATTTGTGCCCTCAGTACATAGTACATATATCACATATAACATATAGTACAGATATTTGGTACAAGCAGCTCTTAGAAAATGAGACTGCGGTGTGATGTCTGCGTCTAATTATAGAGCATATTATTGTCCGAGAACCAGTTAGCATTATGTAGTTGTGACTGCAAACTTCCTCCCTCGTCTGAAAGTAGTGAAAACAACTTATAAACTCTTCCCAGTGAATAATTAGGATGCCATGAATGTGTTTGTAAAGTGAGGAATAACTCTGGACCGCTGCACGCTGCTCTGTCGACACACGGACACAAACTTCTACGACGTGATTACGACGTGTCACTGTGTCAAACCTGACTGGTGGTGAATGCAGCACGTGTGGGTTCTTCTTACTCATCCCCTGAGGCCAGTCAACCAGCTCCACCACCTCTGACCCCTGACCCCTGACATGTGCGAAAGTGGTGGGGGTGTTATTGTACAGTGCTAATGAGTCTGACTGACATGACCTGGTTACCTCAATCCTGTTTCCAACACAAGGAGATTATCCCTGGTCGGCCCCGTGCAGCACCAGCGCTGGAGAGTTAGAGCAGCCACGTAAAGGGTTAAAGCGAGTCTGCAGGTCGATGGAGTGCGGCTGGAATGGACTGAAACACAGAGTTAATTAAGCTCACAATGGAGGAATCCACTCAAAATACACAGTAAAGTGAAGGGCATGTACACAAATCTAAAAAGGAAAAAGTAGAGGTTGGCAATGTATAGAAATGTTGATTTGAAGATGTAAAGAAAGTTAAAATATTGATTATGTTGTGAGAAGTAAAACAATAAAATAGCACTTAAAAGCTATAAATATATTTTTTACTGAATTGTGTAAGGCAAGTTTATTTGTAGAGCACATTTCGTACACAAGGCAAAACAAAGTGCTTCACACAGCAGGAAAAATGCATTCAAATCACAAAGAAATGACAGAAACAGAAATACAATAAAAATAACTAAATAAAAAATGAAAATAAAAAACATCTAGCCAAATGCAAATTTATGGGACCACATTGGCAGGCATTCCAGACACTCCTTCCCATATTTATCTGACATTGCAGCATGACAGGCGTCTCCGGGATGGACACATCACTTTTAGATTGATTTGTTCCCATATCAGCGCGCTTTCTGCAAAGGTAGGTTGGCGAACAATGTGCCAAGAGCATCTATGAGGGCATTTAGGTGGGAACCAAATAAAATAACCTCTGTTTGCCTTTATTTAACTGAAAAAAGGATTTGATAGGCAGCATTTTACCTCGTCAAAGTATTTATGTATGAAGACTGGTTAAAAGGGAACGATCAGTAGATGAAGTTGAGTGTCTTCAGCGTGTAGATGGACATTATGGAGATAAAAGGCAGTCAGTTCTTTTTTGTCCTGTTTCTTTTTTTAACCACAACTGAGGGGCTCATAGTTTCACCCTTGAAGAGTTGTGATGGCATTTTGTCACCATGGCAACAAGTGACTTTCAATTGAGCTCCTAATTACATTTTATTTTTAAAACACACACATGCAAAGTAAGCAGGAAAGCACAAAGCACCGTCTCTGATTTTGTGGTTATTTGGAAAGAAGGATCACAGCGTTGGAAAGGGCGCAGAGAAAAAATAAAAATATGATTAGAGAAACTTTAAAAGTGATATTTTTGGCCTGCCCTGGCAAATTAAGCATTTAAGCTGGGCAGCTAATTAGTGGATGAGGCAGTGAAATTATAATAAAGACTTCGTAGGCTAATGTTTGAGGAAATGGACTGAAAAATAACGCCTTTACATGTCTCTGTTGGATGAGAAATATGTGTAAATAGCTAAACTCAGACCAATATTGTAATTTACAATGTCCAAAGTATAAAATAATGATCCAAGGTTGACAAATATGATAACTTTATAGCAGCCAGAAAGCACACTATGTTCTATCGTCTTGAAGGGTACGGTGAGCCCCGTAGGGAGTTGAATCTGGCACCTTCTCGCTCAGAGGCGAGAGTACAGTATCCACACTTGTTGTAACTCCAGAATGAACAAGGTGGAGCTGACACAAGTCGAACGTGAAGGTTAAAGCTGTGAATGCACCCACAATCTGATGTCTGATAAAAGTCCATGAGAGCTGTCCCGAGGGTCTGATCTGGTCTAATTGTGTGAATGGAAGAGTCTTTTCCCACGAAACTTCATCCGAGGGAGGAACCGTGAGCACAGAAAAGGATGTGCTCAGCAGCTTTGTCCTTTGTCAGCGCTGAGAAAAAGAAGAGACCGACTTTGCCACATTAAACACATGTGCTGCTGCTGCTGACAAATACAAGAGGTGAGTCCATGCAGTTCAAAGGCTGTGAACTGAAAACATATTTAATGTGGAATTAATGCCAAGAGCTTATTGTTCTTTTCCTTTTCTACAAACTCTGTGAAGTATTGTGCATTTTGATATTGAATGACTCATTTTGAAAACAACAAAATAATAAATGGGAGGCAGTGGCTCAGTGGTTAAAGTGCTGGTCCACCAACACCAGCCTGTGCACGTGGTGCGTGAGTGGTTGGTGGTGGTGGTCCGGAGGGGCAGACGGCAGCCTCACTCTGTCAGTCTGCCCCAGGGCAGCTGTGGCGACAGAAGAAGATTATCATCACTGAGAGGGGACTGAATGTGAATAATGTCATGGAAGTGCTTCATCAGAACCACATAATGTGGTTGTTATCACTGGGGGTAAGATTTCTTGTTTTGACATTTAGCGAATGTCTCTACCCGCTCTCTCTCTCTCTCTCTCTCTCTCTCTCTCTCTCTCATTTCACACTACAACTTTCCTGTCAAATAAAACTTTTTGGCTGAAAATAAAGCGAATGTAACATAAATTTGAAAAACACATCGAAAACTGCTTGAAAATGCATATTTTTTATTAAATAGAATTTGTAGTGACTTACACCTCTTCATTTGTGGAATATGATGTTATAAAGGAGTGAAAGAATAATTAAGATTGTTAAACGACTTAGCCTCTGTTTGTTATCAGACCGTGTCATGGAACTGTGTTATGTAACTTAAGGATGTTTGTTCAAACAGGATTGTCCCAGGAATCTCTTTTATAAGGGAGTGCTGAGGCCTAGTGTTTATGTTTTATTAGAAGAGGAAAGCCACAAAAAAAGGCTTCATGCTGCCCAGGAGATGAAGCCAGGACCTCACAGCTAAATTATGAAGAAAAAAAACTTGAAATCATGAAGGTGCACTGTAACCAAAAGGTGGAAAATAAAGTCTTACAAAAGCTAAGAAAAGGAATTTTGGAAATGCTACTAGTAATTGGGTACATTTTAGCCATGTATTGTAACTGTAATTCCACAATATTATCTCTGTAGAGACAAGCACCAGGACAGGTTACAAGTCAGATCTGTGTAGAGGCGAGCCTGCTCACCGTTAGATCTAGTCCAGGCTTACCTGGACTGGAAGTATGATTAAGTATGATTCTCCAGGTCGTCCAGTCTGTCACTCTCAACACATATTTGGTTTGTCGATTCTTCCACTTTGGCTTGTGGGCAGTTTCTTTCACACCAGAGATCTGCTCCTCAGCTGCCTGGGCTCCAATGTCCAGTTTACCATTCTTGGATTTCAAATCACACATCACTGCCAGGCATTTACAAAGGCCCATACTGTCTTTGTAATCTTGTCATTTGTTTCCTGCAAAGCTGCCATAATTACTAGATCTATCTCGCTCCTGGACTCCTCTGAAGCAGCACGGGAGCCAGAGCCAGCGGGAGCCGGAGGGAGCCGGAGCCAGAGCCGGAGCCGGAGCGAGAGGGAGCAGGAGCCGAAGGAAGCCAGAGCCAGAGCCGGAGCCGGAGGGAGCCGGAGCCGGAGCCGGAGCCGGAGGGAGCCGGAGCCGGAGCCAGAGCCAGAGCCAGAGCCAGAGCCAGAGCCAGAGCCAGAGCCAGAGCCAGAGCCAGAGCCAGAGCCGGAGCCGGAGCCGGAGCCGGAGCCGGAGCCGGAGCGAGAGGGAGCCGGAGCGAGAGGGAGCCGGAGCCGGAGCCGGAGGGAGCCGGAGCTAGCTCAGGTGTTGCCCGATTGTCTGCTCCGTTGTTCTTCTTCAGTTTCTTTGACATGTTCATTATACTGTATGTCTGCGCCCACGTCTCCCCAGGTGAACTCGTCTCCAATCGTCTCCAATCGTCCTGGAAGTCAGGCCTGTGTGGAATATCTGTGGTCAGAATCTTCAGAATTCAATATTTTAAAAGCCTAAACAACATTGAATAAAATATCTTTTTTTAATGAACAACAAATAAATAAACAAAACAAAATATATCTTTAAAATATCAGTGTGAGGGGGAACTCCAGGATCTGATACCTTTAAGTAAGAATACAAGTTTTTGAGGAATTATTTTGGCTGCAATAAATACTAATGATAGTCTAGTTTTATGTATTATTGTGGAACATTTTCGGCAAAACAACACCATCAAATCTAAAATTGTAAACATGATTCAGGTTATAGATCTGTTCCTTGCAAAAGTCGTGTTGATTTAGGTGATGGGAACCAGCCTCCCTGCACTCCCTCAGACTTTGAAGTTCACTCTCCATTGTCGGGACAGTCCTGAATCGGTTGGCAGCCATTGACCATTTGGGAAGATTAACTGTTATTACCGACGTCTTTGTACGTTTGGTGCAGCTCTTTGCATACCAGCGGCCCGACAAAACGCTCCTCTGCTGCCTCTTCAGTGGAGGACGCTTCAGACAACGGCAGGTTCTGGCTCTGCTTTTATCTGTACAAGAGCCCTCAACTCAGCAACCTGCTCCCTTTAGCCACACACACAGGCACACAAAGGGAAACTGCAGTATTTTGGGACAAACAAGTTCACAGATCACCTTAATAAAGAGGCAGGAATGTTTGACACTCCAATCCGTCCAGTGCGCGACAATCTGGGCAGCGCTAATGAGACGTATACTTTCAAACAGGGCCGCCGCGCATTGGAAACACATGTTGGTGAGTTGTTCTGCATGCGGCAAGCATATGTGACCTCTGACCTCTCACACTTCACACTGAATGCTGTCAGACATGGGATTGGACCAGAGCAGGGAAATTGCAATATAAAGTCGCTCAGTCACGTTGACAGCGCGCGCAAACTCTGTGATGTTTTAGAGGAGCTGTCGGCGCCAGGGGCCATGTGGAAACTCTGTAAGGAATGTGAAACGTCCTGCAGGAGGTCAAATAAAACAGAATAGCTTATCAACATCTGGATTATTTCAAATTGCCTTGTTTAAGACTGTAATAAAAGCTTGAACTAAAAGTATTGTCATGAGTAATTCAAAGATGGAGGTTGTCCTGAGGCACTGACTAAGGAAGCAGGGAATACTGAGATATCAGACTAGACCAATGTATCAATCCAAAACCAAGTCCTACTAAGTATTGTGATATCAATCTGATACCGATACCAATGCGATTTGGTGCTGAATTATATTATGCTCTTCATCCCACCTCAGCCTGTACTGATCTAAAAAGCCAACATATAAGCAGAATGAGCAATTATTTATTTCAAAATGTAGTCAAAGTTGATTCATGTTGATCGATTTTAAGTATCAATATTTTTTGCGTGAGAAACCATATTAGGAACATGAAAACTCCACACAGAAATGCTGGATCTAGTTTTAAGACCTTCTTAGGTCTTTAGGAGAATCAGAAAGGATTTATTGCCATTGTCAATGAACAAAATTCACAAAGGCAAGAGTTTTCAGAAGTGGGAAGAGCAGCCAAAAATGACCGTTATGAATGAAACGTCCCAGAAATAACTCATGTAAAGGGGAAAAAAGATTTGAGGAAGTCAAACTGCCTGGACATTAACATAATTTATAACTTTGTGCTTATGTAATTAGAAAAACATGTAAAGGTGCCTCTCTGTGGTCGAGTGGATAGCACACATACTGACAATATGTCCTCTCAGAGTACATTTATTATTGTCAACTTAAATCTTTTGTTACTTATACATTAAACTACTCCCAGAAGTATGATTTGTTTGTTTGTAATTGTGTAGTTAGCTCCTCTTGAGTCCTGGGGGGATGAGAGTGATCCCAGCCACATTGTGTCTCTAACAGGCCTTGCCAGGACCCTCCTTCACGTGGGACGTGCCCAGAGCAACACTAACAGCCCAAGACTCTTCTGCTGCCTTGTCCCAGTGTAGAAGAGACTGTTGTGATCTAGTAGTAATCCTTCTGTGAAGCTTTAGGAGAAATAACATCATAGCTCCACTGTCATTGACACACTGACAAATATAAATGCTTTGCTTGGAATGTACCATAGTACCACAAAAAACTCCACTATCTCCATGGAGACAAGCAAGTCCATCAATATACTTCTTTTTTGTCATTGGGTCTGGTTGGGTCATCATCAAATTCAGAGTCAGGGGTGTTTGGGGTGTTTGAGGTGAGTGTAACGGCCCTCAGGACAAAAAACATTCCTCCTCCTCTTCACTACTCCTACTAACTATTACTACTAATACTACTAATACTACTAATACTCTACTACTGCTGCTGCTGCTGCTGCTGCTGCTGCTGCTACTACTACTACTACTACTACTACTACTACTACTACTACTACTACTACTACTACTACTGCTACTACTGCTACTACTGCTACTACTACTACGTTTTGAGCACTAAAACCTTAACACCTAATTTAACGTGAAAGTAATTTTACGCAACCAGTTCAAATAAATAAAGTGATAACAGGTTTAAGTACACAAAGTACACAAACAAATATAGCTTACCAAGTGTACAGTGTAAAATATATAAAATGATACACAATGGTTAAAAAGTGAGTTCATCATTTTGCTCTTTTACAGCTAATGACTGCTGGCTCTGGGCTTCTCTGTTGGACTCTGCAACAAGCGCTTTTTTGTTTTGTCTTTTCAACCCGTTGCATTTGAAGTTTATCTTTTAACCAGCAGGGGGCGGCGCTGCAGTCTTTCTCTTTAATGGTTGTAAACTAGGCTGGATTCGGTGGAACGGTGCAATTCGCTGTGCTGTTCGCTTTCCTTTCCACTGATTTAGAAAGCGTCAGTTTGGCGGTGATTGGTCCAGGGCATAAGAGAGCCACCTGACCGTGCCGGCAGCCAGACCACATGAACCTAAACACATCAGAAAGCTGCTTTGTGCCCTCCTTGTTTGAAGCTGGAGGGAGGAGTAGGACCAAAGTAACAAAAAAACATGCCAAGAAGCTGCAACTCCGAGTTTCCTAGCAACATTCCCCAAGAGATATTACTAACAGGGCTCAATGTTTTTAATGAGTGGCATAATCTTCTTACTTCCTGCCATGAGGTCTGAAATCTTTTCCCACATTATAATGTTGTTTTCGTGTAAAAAAAAACAAAACCAAAAAATAGTTTAGTTCCGTTCCTGTACTAGCAGACGTGTAATAGTAAGTAGTAAGTAGTCAATAAAAGAAAAAAAAAACATTTTCTACAATTGTATGCGATTTGGCCCAAAGGTTTTATCGGATAGGACATATAAAAACATAAAAGGGGGGTGAAGAGTGGGAAGAGACATTCTGCTATTAGTTGGAGGCAGGAATCAATCAAATCAAATCAAAAATGGCATTGAGCCTCGCATATGTGCTGCAACCCACAACCCACTGTGCAAGATCCACAAGTGCATCAAGGACCAGGCCTTAACACATGATGTGCTCAGTGAACGTCTCAGGCAATGGAGAACAGAGGAAGCTGGAGGAGGGACCATCGTGGGAGGACAAGCCCCTACATGGGACCAGCAGAACCATAGAATGTATATACAAGTGCATTCCAAATAGGAAGTGTGTGTGGCTGGGTTTCGGCTCCTTCAGGTCTGACTTCCATTCACTTTCTATTGAAACATTTGCAAGAAAATATGAAGAAATCCGACCAATGGCTAGAGCGGGCCGGACTGAAGGACAGAGGCCCTCATCATGGCTCCCCAGGAACATGCCCTGAGCACCTGAGCGATAAAGGCCCAGATCTACCACACCAGACATTGTGGTGGTGGATAAAAGCAGAGGAAAGCTGTTGTGGTTGACGTGGCGATACCAAGTGATGGCATCATCCGGAAAAAGGAGAAATACCAAGGGCTCAGAGAGGAGCTGGAGAAGAGCTGGAAGATGAAGGCCAAAGTGGTGCCCGTGGTCATCGGAGCACTCAGGGCAGTGACCCCCAGAGTGGAGGAGTGGCTACAGCAGATCTTGGAAAAACATCAGACATCTCAGTCCAGAAAAGTGCAGTACCAGGAACAGCACATATAGATACATAGACATACATATACATATTATACACATATACATATAGTGTTGGACCACTTTGTCCTGTATATAAGATATAACATGTAATCCATCCTCAGATTTTTATTGTCATCTCATTCCCAGCGATAACGACATAAAACTATAAATTAGACCTTGTTATTGATATCTCCATGCAGCTTTATAGTTGTAGCCTCCATGTATCCACATCAATTTGGAGTTTCTGTATTCCCGACTATAATCTCCTCAGACTCACAGCTCCCCATTCCTCTAAACGCCCGGGGAAAAGAGCACAAAAGTGTGAATGCATAATTAATATACTGAGGCTGCATTTTTAATTGTTACCGGCCTTCAAAGTTGCTTGCTGGTATTGTCTATGGGTTTTGGGGCTGGCTGCTTCCGATGGCAAAGCTTAATTCATGATTTTTTTTAGGCCTTGCACTGCAGAAGAACCACCTCTTTTCTCAGGGTGTCTGTCCCGCACAATGGACTTCCTTGGGCTGCAGCACAAAAGAGGCTGGATCCATGAAAAACACCAAATTCAATGGCATTCCTTGCCACAATGCACTCTGAGAATATTCGCCCTTGCCCATTCTGCACTGGGATGATCGGCGGAGAGGACCAGGAAGTGATACAAGGGGCTGGGATCAGGAAGAAAATGCCAATAAAAAGCAAATAAAATACAGAATGATTGGCTTTATGATAAACAACTGGTCAGAGTCTTCACCACACAGTTTTAATTTCATTCTATAAGTGACTAAAGAGGACGCTCATGCAAAGTAATATGTCAGTTAAACAAATACAGTATGTCAATAATCTTTGATGTGTGATACATCCGACCAAAAACAAGCTGTAAGTGATATTAAGCGTGGACATTTTAGTTGCTGTGGGCCCCCTGCCTACGTCAAACATGTGACCAACTGTTAGCACAAGCACGTAGCGCTCTGTAGAAGAACAGCAGCACAACAACCTTTCTCTCCCCATTTTCCTTTCCATTAACCAACTTTCACAAATGCAAAAACACTGCTAACATGTAGCGTTAGCCTCTGCGAACTATGGTGACTTTACCACCCGAAACCATTAACCTGATATTCGCTCGGCTGATCGTGTGAACCACTGCACAGTCTGCATGGGTGCTGTGTTATGACTTTAAATTGTGGTAGTGGACCCCTGAGTTTTGGCAGAATTACTCTTGCCAAGAGACTCCAGACTCACCAAAGGAGGTCCATCAGTTAGACCACAGAACAATGCAAGCAAATATTCACTTGATGTATTATTTTAGACCAGCCTCTCCCAAGTCATTTCCTCTAACCAACCATCATTTATCATTCAGCGCTGGTTTTACTGGGTAAAGTTCTAGTTTAGACCTGGCATCCCTGGCTTTAGACATGGTTTAGTCTTGGTTGTTGCTTCTCCAGGTCCCCTCTGAGCAGACGCACTGTGAGAATGGGCAGCAGTGGGGGACATCGCTCCACTATTATGATCCTTGCCAGCTTATTGCAGCACCGAGGAAGCCAACACCACAAAGGCCCATGGCAAAACCTCTCTGGTGAACATCCCGAGACTCTCCGCCTAATCCTGCCCTGTACATCTGCTCCGGTCCAGCCAAAAGAAAAAAGGGAAAACTTAAATCCCCCGCTACAACACGCACCGCCTCCTCCTTCTTCTCAAGCTTCCCGAAAGGCCTTTGTATAACGCGCCATAGTGTCACAAAACCGCAAGACCCGAGGCTGCCAGTCGTCAAATGGAAAAGCTCTTCGGCCCCATTCACGCAGCTTACTTTGCTCATGTCGACTTAGGCAAAAAGGGGAACTCTTATGTTAGCACGTGAAAGGGCTGCAAACGGGGGCTAGACCCAGGCCAGCTCTTCACATCGCCCCACAATTGACTCTGAAAGCCAGTGTTTCTGCGGAGAGTGGTAGGGAGTGTGTTAGCGTCATGTTGTAATTGAGGAAGATGGAGGGAAGGTCGTATGTAGAATAAAGAGGGGCCCGGACAAGCTGTGCTCCCAGGAGATACATGTGCATCAAGAGGATGTGAAGAAGTGAATTTGAGAAAACATAAAAAATAAGAGAATGTGTCATATTGCACTCAAATTAGTCTAGATTTTGATTAAGTCAAGAAATACAGTAAACAACTAGTAAATAATCAGAAGAATAGATTAAAAGTATAATACTGTGTAACTATTGCGGTAGGAGGAAGCTATGGAAGACAATTTGTTTCATAGTATTTCTTTTAACCCAATTTTGTATTAATTTTCTAAAATGTTTTCATTCTGAACAATGTCAATTTTGCAGTGTAAGTAACTGTTTTCAAGTTTTCAAGTCTAAATATTCAAAAGGAGGGAACAAAAAATAAATAAAAATCACCTGTGAAATACTCAGCGCATGTATTTCAAGCTCTTAAATTCATTCAATTTGCAGTGAAAAAAGATCCAAAATTCCAAGGTCTTTGCAATCGATTGTGTGACTGAGGAGGCTAGAGCCTGATTGGCCTTTTTTTTGGTCTGTGGGCGGGGTTTACAGTTAGAGACCGTTTCCTAATGGCCTTTCTCTGGTGGGTGGATTTACAGAGTTGAGGAGGTTTTGATAAGGCCAAAGCGATAATATAATACATCCATGGGCCAAAGGGAACAAATTATAATAGTTCTGGTTGTTACTATGTTCACTCACTTACAACTGCTAATGCCTTGCTATACTAATACATTTTTTGTCTGCAAATGTTACATTGTTGAATTGGAAGGCTTAAAAATCTATGCATTGACAACTTAGAAGTTTTTTTTAATTCATTTTGTTTGAATTAAAAAAAAAAAAAAAAATCAACTGAAATTTAAATTCAAACAAATATTAACTTCCATATGTTCCACCTGCTTGTCTCCGTGAGGATTCTGCCTGGCATGTTCCACAATATAAGTTTGAACCTATTTATCTAGCATTTATTTCAATGATTAAGGTTTGCCTCTCCACAGATGTTAATGACATTCTGTGGAACAAGGCAAAGTAGTAAAATCTCTCTGGTCACAAATCCCCTGTGCTCTTATTGAAGGAGGTAAAACAAGTGCACCTTTCCTCCAGCTGCACTCATCCACACCTGGATCCTGTGGCTCATTACACAATATAAGCCACTTGAACTCTAGCACTGTTCTCTTTCCTCTGCAGAACCGGTGTCGGGCGTAAGTACAGTGAGTCCTTTCAGTCTTATACAATCAAAAACGACTGCTTAGGTTCAAATTCCTCTTCCTGGACAGGCCGGAGCACATGTTGGTGGCTGGTGAGCAGATGATGGCTTTTGATGTTTTAACCTTATTTGTAAAAATACTGCTTTGTATATTTAATACTTTTTTAAAGGGTCTAAAGTCCTGTGTGTTTTTTAAAGGTACGCTTTTATATTTTACTAATGTAACTGTCTAACACATTTGCAGCCGCATTATGTTTACAGGAGAAGTGAGGGTTGCCGTTTTTATGTAGTCAGTTTTTATACAGTTTTATATTGCTTAGTTTTAACAGTAGTTGGTGTCGGTCCTGAGGTTGCCGGGGAGGATTGGGGCTCACTTTAGTGGGTGATTTTATTTATAGCTATTGGTGATGGTGGCACAGAGTGTTTAAGTTATGGTAATGGTTTGTTTTCTTTTAATCTTGTTTGTTTTCTCACTTGTAGTTTGCCTCTCCCTCCTCAGCTAGAGTGGACCCTCACCAACTCTTTATCAGACCTTTTTCATATGGTTTTAAATAAAAGCTGCCTTTAAGGCTTTGACCCACACTGACTGACCGTTTTGTAATCAAAGCAGACTTGCACCCACAGAACACCTAACCAGTGTTACAGATGTCTTAATTATTGGGCCTCTTTACATGAAACAAACAAAAAGAAGGCACAAACAAAAATTGTCTGTTCTGTCAGGATAATTATTGGTTTATTTTACTTTTCTCACAGTAAGTCCAGAAAGCTGCGCAATTATTCAACAATCCATAAATGTGATTGTCAGTTGAAGATATGTTAAGCTTTAAAGTTCATATGACAGTTTTTTTTAATTATTATTCATGGTTTGGGTGTTACTTATGGTAAATATGTATCAACGTTTTACACACAAGTGGCAGTTTGTGGGTTAAAAAATAAAAGTACAATGAGTTTTAAAACCTACTCCCTCTATGTCAGGCATGTCCAAACTAGGGCCCGGGGGCCAAATGCGGCCCTCAGACCAATTTTTGTTGGCCCTCCAGCTTCCTGCTATATTGGCCCAAACAACAAAAACTAGTACTTTTTACTGTGAAATTGGGAAAATTCAGGCATATTGATGTACCAACCTAATATTAATGTTCCAGGTATAACTAAAGGTGTGGAGGCTCATCGCAATTACATCAAATGCAAAATTTCAAATGATTCACTTTGTCATTCAACAAATTCGACATTGTCAAGTTGTTTGTGGCCCTCTGCCCCCGTTTAAGTTTCAAAATGCGGCCCTTGGTGAAAAAGGTTTGGACACCCCTGCTCTATGTCTTCAACACAGGGGCAGTTTACACACAAGGAACACATTTTTCTTATCATTTTATACATTCATTTAACCAATTAAAGTTATCATTTTCCTGCAAATACAGCAATGAATGATATGGTTCAACACTTGTGGATCAAACATTCAGTTATGGCATCACATTCTAGAATGCGATTAAAACTTGGCAACGAAGTCAAAGTTGTCATTTTGACTAAAATAAGAAGACTGAAGAAGGATTTTTCTAAATAAATACAGAATTGCAACTGTGCTGTAGGCGCCCCCTAGTGGATATTTTGTATTACTACAAGCTTTATTTTAATTCCCCCCACAACTGCTTAGTCACGTTTCAAACTTGATTGAAACTGTCAAGCTTTAATCTGATAAGTATGAATTATTCAGTGTCAGTGAGTATTAGATGAGTGTTGTACGTGTGTTGGGGGAGGTGCACTGCACTACAGAGGCTATTTTTGAAAGTGAAAGTAAACGACGGTGACGGGAGTCTAAAGACAGACGGTGTGAGTTGCGAATATAACGGTTTTTCCTTTTGCTCTTCTTTAACCCATCCGAGTTTAAATAAAACAACAACAACACTGGTGAGTCACTTTCTGCAATATACTTTAATAACCTTTCCTCCCAAAGTCAAAACATACAAACTTTCAATGTACTTTCAGTGTAAATGCAAAAGGAGATACTTGGACGTTTGGCTACTTAAAGTTCTGATTTCATATGTTGTCCAGAAGAGTTTTGATCAACTATCTGAGCTGAGCTGTGTGTAATTCTTCTTTCACCTTTTGTCCTCAGTGTGAGCCATGGCCACTGCCACCTGTCAGCTGTCTGAGGACCAGTTCCTCTGCTCCATCTGCCTGGACGTGTTCACAGATCCTGTCACTTTACCCTGTGGACACAACTTCTGCAGGAGCTGCATTGATCAGGACTGGGCCGTTGAAGCCACGTGCAAATGCCCTTACTGTAAACAAGTATATAACCCCAAACCAGATTTAAAAAGTCAATATTTTTATCTCTGAGATGGCAGAGCAGTTCAGACGATCTCAACTCAAACACAACAGTAGTTCACAGCGGCAAACGACAAGTCCAGGAGAAATATTTTGTGATTTTTGTACCGATCCTAAATCTAGAGCCATGAAATCCTGCTGGTCAGCCTGGCCTCCTTCTGCCAGTCTCACCTGGAGCCACATCTCATGATAGGAAGTCTGCGAGGACACAAACTCGTCCCCCCCCCAAAGAACCCTGGAGTGTGAGGTAAGCAGAGCATTTCCTATGTGTGAATATGTACTATTATAGTATTACAGTATAGTACTATACACTGATCACGTGACATGCACTCAGAGATAAACATCTAGCTTCAACTGCAGTATTTTCTATGTGTAGAACAAACTGACTATGTGCTGCTATTGTCATTCATTTTGCCTCGGCTTAATGAATAATAATAATGCTGATGATGATGATAATAATAATTCATTGTAGAGCTAGAAGATTTATCACAATTATCGTTTGGAACTATAATAATAATAATAATAATAATAATAATAATAATAATAATAATAATAATAATAATAATAATAATAATAATAATAATAATAATAATTAAAAAAAAGTAGTGTAATGTCTAGTAAAATGGTCTATTCATATTTGCATTTACAAACACATTTTAGCACATTCCTGATACATTATTTTTATATTTTGTTAAATGCCACAGTGCTTTATTAAAGAACATATCATGTAAAAACGTGATAAACTTTCCATCTGTAGTCGCTGGCAGGTCAGGACCGAAATGACATAACACTCTGGACACATTCAATACAAAGGACAAACCACATTTCAGAATGAGTTTAATCAACTCATTTAGAGGTGCAATCTTTATGAAAATATCCTCTGAAAATTGTTATCAACATAATCTTTGTTTTTCAGTATCTAACCCATTATTCATCGTAGTGATTCCGTCGAGTGACATTTTACGTTGCATTATTAATTCACTCCACACCGGATGGCGGGCTACTTGCTGCTCTGGAGTCGACAGACAAAAGCAGGCTGCATCTGCACTGTTGGCCCTCACAACCACATCCCAGTACTTTCACACAGTGTCTGGCCTAAGGACACGACAGCAGAACGCCAGAAACCAACCAGACCCACGCTGCTAAACTTGATCAGACGACATTGGTCATTTTCAAATTTCTCTGGCCACAAACGTAAGAGTTAACTGACCAAAGACGCAGCACTACAGCTCGAAACATCACAGCTTTGTCACGGTAACACATTTTGGAAGGCAAACACTTTCAAGTAATATTGAAGCTACAACAAAAACTTGCTATCATTGATATGTTGACTGAATCTATACAGCTCAAATATTCATGCAATACAAAAAACAATAATATGGCAAAGATGTTCCTTGTAACACAGAAGACAAATACAAAAAAGCAATATGTCTAAGTATCGTCATTACAGGCCAAGCTGTAATTATCACACTCTTCATCTACATCATACTCTTCCATATCATGTCAGCGTTGAGAAATGTCCAGAATGATTAATACTTTATGTCCCATCTTCTTCTTCTTTCCTCAAAGGTTGAAGAAGCGCCGTCGAGAACAAGCGCCGAAACCCAGGAAATAATCGCGGCGAGACAACACACCGTCCAGCAACTGCGCCGATTGATGGAACTCAACAACAAAGACGCAAATGCAGAAATTGCACAGAGCGTCCAAGCCTTCACCGCTCTGAAAGATTGTGTGCAGAAAGACCTGGACATCGTGGTGCAAGAGATAACCAGGAAGAGGAAGACCACAGAGGACAACGCAAAGGGCTTCATCGAGGAGTTGGAGCAAGAGATGTCCGTGCTCAGAACCGATGGCACCGCGACCGCCACGAGAAACTGGTCCAACTTGAATATTCGTAAACCGACGTATGAAGGGACAGCGGTGAGGGCCATGGCGCAGCTGGATCAGAAACTCGGTCTGCAAATGAAAGGAGCTTTTCTCGCCGACTTGCAACGCGTTCGAAAATACTCCGTTTATGTCATGATCGATCCCGACAAAGTGCACCCCAAGTCGACCAATCAAACGAAAAGCGGCAGCGATAGTCGGCCTGAATGCAAGTGCGTGCTCGCCAGTCAATGTTTCTCCACTGGTAAATGTTATTTTGAGGTAGATGTTAAAAGCAAGTCCAAGTGGGTGTTAGGCCTGGCTAAGGAGCTTCATGTCGACCGGGTGGTAGCGTTGAGCCCACGAAACGCGTACTGGGCCATAAGTATGAGGAATAAGAGCGAGTGGTACGCAGGATCCGAGCCTTCAATGCGGCTGGCACTGAAGTCCAAGCTGGAGAAGGTGGGAGTGTTCCTGGATTACGAGGAAGGCTTGGTGTCCTTCTACGACGCCGATCAGGCAGGTCTGATTTACACCTTCACCGGCTGTAATTTCACTCACAAGGTCCACCCGTTCTTCAGCCCGTGTCAGAACGATGGCGCACAACTCCACACGCAGCCCGATTCGTCCTGTGTGCTTCAGTAGAGAGTCGTGTAATCCCGCCATTCGTCCAGGAGTGGTCCACCCCCATGTGGTCATCTGGTTTCAACGTCCATCCAAGTCTCGATGATTTATGGACTTCAAATCTCCAGGATGTGTTTTATTGTCATTGTGGTGTTGGTATTTTGTGTGTTACATTGAAATGTTGTTGTGAAAATAGCAATTCGTGTAGTATAGTTGGCTTTTGGATGGTGTTGCATAAGTCAAGCTCATTTAACACAAAAATAATAAATTAACCATATACTATTATTGTCCAAATGGATGTTTTGTTACGTTAAAATAACCACAAATACTTGAGTCCGTAAGTGTTTTTTGGGGGGTTTTAACCGCTATTATTTGGCTAATTCCAACACAATAACTAATATAATTCTACTTCATATGTAGACAATCAAATCTGTTTCACTGACAGGTAAATATGGCTTTGGCCCACAGAAACAAAGTGTTAGCAATGTTCCTGAAGATGTCAGACAGTCTTCTACTCTGGCAATGTTCAAATCTAAGCTAAAAATAGTTTAGTTTAGCTGTGCGTTTGACTGACATGATTTTCTTTGCACTCTTCTCGTTTATGCCTTAAACTGTTTTGTGATTTTTGTCATTTCTCTGATTTTAATGATTTTTTTCCTGTTGTGTGAAGCACTTTGAATTGCATTGTGTGAATGTGCTCCAAAAATAAACTTTGCCTTGCCAGTCACCTCCAGAGTCTCGCTCTAAAACCTTCAAATCAAGTTAGAAATCTGGGGGTAATAATGGACTCAGACCTGAACTTTAACAGCATCAAATCAATAACATCAGCAGCTTTTTAGCATCTGAAAAAACAATGTCAAAACTAAAATTAGTGTCTAAACCAGACTTGGAGAGACTTATCCACGCGTTTGTCTCCAGTAGATTAGACTATTGTAACGGTCTGCTCATTATGCTGTATTTAGTATATTTTATTGATACATTATTTGTCAATTCATATGCTTCGAAATTCATTATAAGGGATTTATTTGCGTTTCCCAACCAGGGGTGCGGACCGCTCGAGGTACTTGGAATGGTTTCACATTTTACAAAGTGAAATTCAATAAATGAAATTGAAAACGTCACTTATAATACATTTTACATCTGTTTTGGAAGGTTTTGGACAAAACTATTAAATCACACAAATGTATTGGTAATGATTGACAATCTACAACCACAGTCCTCCACCAGAGAGAGGACACACTCACAAAACTAGCAAAATGTCAAACACACACTACGGTTTCTCTTATTGGATCTACAGACATTTTTGGTGTTTGAAGTCAAAAAGAGAAGTGAAAAGCTGTTTAATATGACAAACCACATCAAATGCATGGATCATATTTAGAGAGATGCACCAGGGCACAGAGTCTTTGGCCCACTGTGCCTGTCCCCTCTGTCAGAGCGTTTGTGCACTTACTAAATAATAATCATCTTGCACTTTCTATTGGTCCTTCATTTATGAACTTTGTGTGGTAGAAGCTCACTAGTGTTTGACCTTTCCTTGCCTCGAGCTCTGCCCCCCTGAAACAGGCTCTACCTTCTCTTTACAGACCCTCCTGGCTTGCTTTGATTTCTTTATTTGGTTTTGCCTGATCACTTTCTGTTCTCTGTACTGTTTCCTGAATAAATGCTATTTGTTTTTTCTGTTTGTTTGTTTTTTGCCAATTAAAAAAAGAGATTAAATAGATTCATAATTTGAACAATAAATCTTGAAATCATCTCCAGCACGTGCTTCGCGACCCCCACTTTGGGAACCACTGCTCTAAAACACACAAACGATGGCATTATTGAATACACAGTAAAAATAAAAAAAAAGATCCATGATTTTCATCAATAATACACTTCATTTGTATATATTAAGATAAGATAAGATATTCCTTTATTGTCCACACATGGGGAAATTTCATTGTTGCAACAGATACAGAGGAAAAGGACAGATAACTTATAGGAAGTTTAAAAAACACTTAATAGAAAAACTCTTATAAACAAAAAATCCTATAGACAAAACCTCTCATTTCCTAATAAGGAATGGAGGGGGAAAATAAAGATAAAATAAAATAAAAACAACTAGGGTAAGACAAGATAATACTAATAATAATGGTTATAGTTATAATAATAAATATATGCACATGAATGTGACATTATTGCGTGTGAGTACAACAGTAATTGCACATGAATATGACGATATTGCACATGGTTAAGTCAGTATTGCACATGGGTCAGTTACACGTGTTCAGGACTAACAGTGTTTGTTGTAAAGTCTGACAGCAGCAGAAGGAAAGACCTGTGAAACCTTTCCTTCACACAGTGAGGGTGGATCAGTCTCTCACTGAAGCTGCTCTCCAGAGCGGACAGAGTGTCCTGCAGGGGTGAGACTCATGGTCCAGCATAGATGTGAGTTTAGCCAGGACCCTCCTGTCCCCCACCTCCTGCACCGAGTCCAGAGCACAGCCCAGGACGGAGCTGGACTTCTTGATGACTTTGTCCAGCTTCTTCCTCTCCCTCTCTGTGATGCTGCTGCTCCAGCAGGCCACACCTACAGGAGCTGATGCCACCACAGAGTCATAGAAGGTCTTCAGGAGTGGCCCTGTCACTCCAAAAGACCTGAGTCTCCTCAGGAGGTAGAGCCGACTCTGGCTCTTCCTGTACAGTGCGTCTGTGTTATGAGTCCAGTCCAGTTTGTGGTTCAGATGAACACCCAGGTACTTGTATGAGTCACTCTCTCAATGTCCCGTCCCTGGATGTTCACTGGTGAGGGGGCAGTGGGGTGGCGTCTGCGGAAATCCACCACCATCTCCTTGGTCTTCCCCGCGTTGATGAGGAGGTGGTTCCGCTGACACCAGTCCACAAAGTCCTGCTCCAGTCCCCTGTACTCCGCATCATCGTCGTCCGTGATGAGTCCGATGATAGCAGAGTCGTCAGAGAACTTCTGCAGGACACAGCTGTCCGTGTCATGTCTGAAGTCTGCAGTGTAAAGGGTGAAGAGAAAGGGCGCGAGGACAGTGCCCTGGGGCGCCCCCACACTGCAGGTCCTGGTGTCAGACACACAGTCCCGGGCTCTCACGAGGTCGGTCTGTGAGGTAGTCCAGGATCCACTCTGCCAGGTCATAGTTCACACCAGCCGTCTCCAGCTTGTCCCTCAGGAGCAGCGGCTGGATGGTGTTGAAGGCGCTGAAGAGATCGAAGAACAGGATCCTCACAGATCTGCCAGGCTTTTCCAGGTGAGAGAGAGAGCGGTGCAGCAGGGAGATGACGGCGTCCTCCACTCCAATGCCAGGCCGGTATGAAAACTGCAGCGGGTCCATGGCTGAGCTCACGGTGGAGCGGAGGTGGGATCGGGTGGAGTGGTGAGCTGATGGGCCGAGGCGGAGGTGTGAAGAGGAACACATTTTATAACAGACAATAAACAGTTTCCACTAGTTAATATACGGAATCAAAAGCGAAAGTGACTGAATCCAACATGGCGTCGACCGAGACCAGTCCCTCTGATACAGCTCAGGCAATAATTCTCTCTCTAAAAAGCCTTTTTTTTCATTGCATTACAGTTTGTTCCACTTCACACGTAGTATAGTCTGCTAAGATAGTGTTGACCATAAAATAAAAATCCTAACCACAAACCCTAACCCATGACCCAAACTCCTCACCCTAGGTTTTTGTAGTGGTTGGGAGACGAAGGGGGAAAAAACGTAATCTATAAATTAAAAAAGTTTAATCCCGCAATTAATTTAGGGTCGGAGAGGGAGTCGAACATAGTATCTCGTGCGCCTCACGCGCGCGGCAGCCGTGGATTCTTTAGCTAAACAGCCCTAAACAGAATCCCATTCATTTCCTATGGTAGTGCTAAACCACTACGGATGTAATATACTTTTGGCCAGCGGCGGCGCTGTGGCGGGAGCGCGCCATGTTTGAATGCAGAGTGACGTCATTCATTCAATGTGACCGGGACAAGTTTAGCACTAGATCTGCTCCTGTTTTCACCTTCTTATGGACATTTTACTGCCCCAGAACACTCGTATTTTGTGGCATTTATAACGGGCATTTGAGGACGTTTTCAGGTAAAGTTCGTCTTGTGTTTTGCACTTTTGAAACTGTGTTTTTAGTCACGTAAAATCACTGCTACTTCCATGTCTCTGTTGAACAACTAACGCGACTTTTCTGTCAGTTTTGTGTGATATTCAGCCCTGTTAAGTTAAACTTTATTACATTTAAAGGTTTGCAGTTGTGCAGTTTTATTTAAGGTGTAATATTACGTCATCTGTGTGTTGTGTTGTCTCTTATTGTGCATAAAAGTAGTTGTAGCATCAACAATTCATCACAAGTAAGAAAGACTTTGTTTGTCCCACAATGGGGGAAATGCCTTCACTTAATGTTAATGTGGAGGACATTCCACAACTGTTACCTAGCAACAGACTGTAAACAAGAGCCAAAATGCATATGAATGACTCAACAATTATGTTGATTATGTTGTTCCTCTCTCCTGTCCTGTCCTCTGTCCTTTCCTCTCTCCTGTCCTCCTCTCCCCTGTCCTCCTCTCCCCCATCCTCCTCTGCCCTGTCCTCCACTATCCTGCCCTCCTCTGTCCTTTCCTCTGTCCTTTCCTCTGTCCTGTCCTCTCTCCTGTCCTCCTCTCCCCCGTACTCCTCTGCCCCGTACTCCTCTGTCCTGTCCTCCTCTGCCCTGTCCTCCTCTGTCCTGTCCTCCACTATCCTGTCCTCCTCTACCCTGTCCTCCTCTGCCCTATCCTCTGCCCTGTCCTCCTCTCTCCTGCCCTCCTCTGTCCTGTCCTCCTCTGCCCTGTCCTCCTCTGTCCTGTCCTCCTCTGCCCTATCCTCTGTCCTGTCCTCCACTATCCTGTCCTCCTCTGTCCCGTCCTCCTCTGTCCCGTCCTCCTCTGTCCTGTCCTCCTCTGTCCTGTCTTCCTCTGTCCTGTCCTCCACTATCCTGTCCTCCTCTGTCCTGTCCTCCTCTGTCCTGTCCTCCTCTGCCCCGTACTCCTCTGTCCTGTCCTCCTCTGTCCTGTCCTCCTCTCTCCTGTCCTCCTCTGCCCTGTCCTCTTTTCCACCCACTCGTGTCCCCACCAGCTCTCCTCGTGAGCCCTTGGGTGAGTATAACTACATAAATCGTGTGTTCTTGGTTTGTGTGGAGTCACACAGAGTCACACCGTGTAGAGGAGCAGTCACTTCTGTTTCATTTCATGTCTTTTCCTTTAGTAGTGGCTGAAGAGGACGCGCTGGAGAGGACAATGTTCAGCATCTCCGTCCAATCAACACGTGGATGTGTGTAATGTGTCTGTAACGCTTTAGCTCCATTTTGGATGTACCATGTGTTAAAAAGGTTTGTCTTTTATTCCAGCCGTGTCTGCACCAGTCGCTGCTGAGCTCCATCATCCTCAGGTTTACAGAAGTTCACACACAGATGTCCTGCCATGAAAGACACTTTGGGACACGTTCTGTCCTGTGCATGAGTTCAGTTGTTCCTGACCCTGTTCAGGTCCTGCTCTGAATTCATGCATTTGTGATGAGAGTAAGTCATATTATCTGGTGTTCAATATGAATGAGTGAGAGCTTCTTCTGCTCATTCACACCAACATTGCTAAATAAAACAGCCATATAAACTTACTTATGATATAAACAACAGGTCAAATGTAAGTGTGCGTTGTTACTAACGGCTAAATATGACTCATTATTATTCTTCTTCTCTTACAGCAGCTGCACAGTCCAAACAGACTGTTCTGGAGGAACCACAGGACGGTAAGAGCTTTTACTTGTTGCTTATTCACTGTAAGATCAAAGTTGATCAAACGTATCATACATTTCTTTCCTCTCTTCAGCTGCTGCAGATGTGCTGCCCCTTAAGCCTCCAGTGCCACTTCCACAGGAGCTGAGGTTTGTTCTGGCCGAGTCTGGAAGTACTTCAGCTCCAGGTCTGACATTTTAATAGAATAATCTAAACAAACATAAAGCTATATTGTGGTGTTTTAGTTGTTTCAGATGCAGCTCGTCCCACACATTCTGCATCTGATGCTCCTGGAGAAGAGAGAACCCAAAGTGAGTGAGCTCCATGTGTGTCTGTGTCTGTCTCAGTCAAACCATCACAGAGTGAACAGATGAATGCTTCATGCTCCATGTGTGTCTGTCTCAGTCAAACCATCACAGAGTGAACAGATGAATGCTTCATGCTCCATGTGTGTCTGTCTCAGTCAAACCATCACAGAGTGAACAGATGAATGCTTCATGCTGACTGTAGTTTGACAGCCAGCGCAGTGGTTCTAAATGTGTGTCATGTCTTGTATTTCACGTGTTGCTTATCACTAAAACATTCATCTGTTTTGTTCTGTAGTTCCTCCTCCAGTGAAGCTTCAGCCGCAGTCGTCACAACAGGCCGCCTCCCCCTCCACTGCCCCTGAGCCAATCAGCCAACAGCACGCTACACCCGACCACAAAACTACATATTTATCATTACATCATCATCACATCAGATTATTAAATGCCACATCTTCACTCAACATCAGCCCGAAAAAGCTGGAGCAAACACAGACACTCTGGCAGCACCACAACTCTGCCTGTCGTCACCACGACACCTGCCACGCCTCCTACAGCTCTGACCATCACCGTCTCTTTCTCAGGATGCCCTGAGCAGCAGCAGCAGCCCTGAAGAAACACCACCTTTAAGGACTTTGTGGACACAGAGTTCTTCCAGAGGGAGCTGGAGGCCACAAGACAGAGAGTGGAGGAAAGGAAGCAACAGAAGAGGAAGAGAGAGGAGTCACCTGCCCCAGGGAGAACGTGCAGGTTCTGCAAACTGGTGCTGAAGCAGGCCCTTACAGTCACACATCCACAGATACTTCCCTGGACTGTATATATCTGTATATTTATTGTAAATACTACTGTAAAGTAATGAATGCTGTCTGAAGTTTAAATAAATGAAACTTAATATTTCTGGTATTTTCCCTGTCAATAAATATTCTTAAAAGTACATGTTTTTTTGTGTTTTCTTTCCAATATAGCAATACAACAATATTCTTTAAATGATTGAGATATCATATCATTAATAATATGAGTAAATGTTTTATTTCTCTGCAGAACATAAACTGAACACAATAGTACAGTTCAGTGCTGCAGTGTTAGAGATGTGATAGTGTGACCTCTGACCCCTGCGGACTAAACTCCCTGTTTCTGACCCACTCCAAGTTTATTCATGCAGAAGATGTGACGTGGGTTAATCTCTTAAGGTGAAGCAGAAATCACTTTTTGTGATCAATTTGTGATTTTATTAATATTGCAAATCAGTCCCAGCAGCTGCATGTGAGTCCTTCTCATGATCTGACCTTTAACAAGTGCAAACTGACACACCAACTCATAAACTTTATACATTTAAAGTTTGAACTTATAAACTTCATATATTTAAAGTTTTGATCCTTTGAAACGTTCCTCTTCTTCTGGGCACAGCAGGATTTGAACTCGGGTCTCTTGAGATGAATTTGTCAATGAACACGAATCTCTGCATTCTGATTGGTTGGCCTTCATCACAGTGGCACATGGCACACAGGCTCATTCTGATTGGCTGGCGCTCTATGCCCACTATCCACGGCTGGCCTCCGCGGAACCGCTTTGCCAACTATTCTGAAGAGATAATGCTGCGAGACAGGAAATCTACCTAGCATGGGATTTGGGATTCTGTAACTTCCGAATTCTGACTTCCGTGAGTAAGGCGTGTATGATCTAGTGCTGACCCTCCACACGGCGTCTGCTGCTGGACTCTCGGCTTCATCGCTTTGCTCTGATTAAAGCCGCGACTTACAACGGCTCCAACTCAACACAGCCGAAGGTAAGTGGAGCATGACATTATATTTGTACAGGAATGTGTTTCATTCACTTATATCCAGCCTTTAGGCCAGCGTTTTAGCTTGTTTGTAACGTTAGCTAGTCGGCTAACGCTACACACCTAAAACAACACCGCAAATGAAATGAAAACTCTTTTTATCGGCTCGACTGGATGTGAAGTGAATTACTGAGAGTGTGTTTATACTATTATTTTACACATTTATTGCTTTTTATGAAAGATATACGCGTTTTTACCGTTGTCCCAGCAACAACACATCGCTTTACGCGGTTAAACCCCACGAGTCCGAAGGTTCGCCGAGGTGTCTATTTTGCCGCGGCGGCTGAAACTGCTATGCTATTTCGTGCCGCGGCTCCTGAAACTGCTGGGCTATTTGACCGCGCCGCCGGAGTTAATTAATTAATTGATAATACGATAAGGAGCTCAGGCTATGCACAGAAACAAGTCGGTTATGGAAAATACGTGAGTTTAATCATAAAAAAGTGCATTAACACTAGAAAAGTCTTAAAAGCCGGTGTGTAGGGCAAAGGGAGGCGAGGAGAGCCTGCTGCGCGGACACACACCTTTGGACTTGTGAACCTTAACATTTCTGAATTTTCCGACTAGTGAACCTTCGGACTCGTGGGCAGCCTCCCTTTACGCTGACGTCGTCATCCGTCAGTTTGCGAGGGGGAAACAACACCTTAACTACCGCGTGTCAAGTGGTTACGCAGAGCATTTGGAGCATTAGAAAAGCGTCGTTATGAGATGAAGATATCACACGCTGGGCTAGAATGTTTTTCGAGGTGGGCATATAGTCTTAAGTGCTGACATTTGAAATGAAGTAGCATCATGAGCTAGTATCAGCAGAGAAAAGAAATCTAGGTTTATAATAAACAATAATTATGCTAACTAGGCCTACATGAACAAACCGTTTATAAAATGACGACTGAAAACGTAGCGTAGGAGTGTTTTTCACTCCTTTCATGTGCTTCAGAGATGAAAAGAAAAATCATAGTTCCTTATGAAATACACTGAACAGTAACACTCCCAGCATTGAGAGATAACAAAGAAACTGTTGAATTACATAAATCATGCGATGGAATAAAATAAACGGAGATAAACCAAAGTGAAAGTAGCTTCGCTGAGATGAAGCCCATGACACAATTTCTTTACATTTGATTCAACTCTCATATTAAAGGTCTGTTTTTTAAGTAGTGCAAATACCAAATAAATAAAACTATTGCCCTTTATTTATATAATTTGATAATGTTGTCCTTTTAGTGAACGGACCCAAACCACCATTTTTAGAGCCAATACTTTCCCAGGAATGTTGTGTAGGAGCATTGCGACCCCTGCTGACCAATTTGTGCCATGACTAAAACATATTTTGTCTCCCAAACATTTTTCATCAGTGTTTTTGTTGTGTGTCTCTTGAAGAAGAAAACGATGTGCTCTCAAATGTCTCTCAAACCCGCAGCATTGAGAGATGCCTGCCGTGTGGGCTGCGGCGTCATGAGTTTGAGTCCGGCGTTCACCTGTTTGCTGCATGTCATTCCCCAGTCTCATTCCCATTTCATGCTGCACTGTCCTGTCAAAGCCTACAGACCAAAAATCCTCTGGAATTAGTACTCAGATTGTTAAATACAAAAGATCAAACATGACTGTCCCACTTTAGCCTCATTCACACAAACACATTTAATTGTTTCACTGTATGTTCATGGACATCTTTTTGCCAAAATGTTTAATATAAATTTGTTTAAAAGACTCTGGGTCAGACTGGTTTGATACTGTCGGTCCTCACCCAAAGCCAGAGCCTCTTACACTGTCCACATTCTTATAGAAACAGCAATGATAAGGAATTGACAAAAGTATAAGTTCTTTATTTAACACTATTATTACTTTAAGTCTTCTTTTTCTGTGTTCATAGCAGATCTAAAATTCCATCAGAAGAATGGGGTTCACTGTGACCAGTGTGGAAAGACATTGAGCTCTGCTTCTGCACTCAAGAAACACTACCAAACCCATACAGGAGAAAAGCCATACAAGTGTGACCAGTGTGGAAACAGTTTTTCTACAGCAGGTGCTCTCAAGACCCACTCCAGAATCCACACTGGAGAAAAACCTAACACCTGTGATGTTTGTGAGAAGGCATTTTCCCAGTCAAGCGGCTTAATATCACACATGAGAATCCACACTGGAGAGAAACCTTACAGCTGTGATGTTTGTGAGAAAGCATTTTCCCAGTCAAGCACATTAATCTACCACATGAGAGTCCACACCGGAGAAACACCTTTTAAGTGTGACCAGTGTGAAAAGGCTTTTAGAACATCTTATAAGCTCTCGCATCACTACCGAACCCACACAGAAGAAACACCATACAAGTGTGGCCAGTGTGGAAAACAAATGTCTACAGCAAGTGCTCTCAAGACCCACTCCAGAATCCACACTGGAGAAAAACAGCTGTGATGTTTGTGAGAAGTCATTTGCCCACTCAAACACATTAATCTCACACATGAGAATCCACACTGGAGAGAAACCTTACAGATGTGATGTTTGTGAGAAGTCTGCTGATGAAGGGTGTTTACAGTTTTAGTTGTGACCACTCTTCTTTGTATCCTTTTGTTAGCTGATTTAAGCTCCCTCACTGAGTACCTGATTAGCATCAGAATGGCCAGGGTTTCTCCCGCCCCATGGCTTCAAGACACTATTCTATATGACAGGTATGTTGAACCTTAATCTTCCATTTCTGATCAAAGAGCCATTCTCTTTCTGAACAAATCGCCTGTGTAGGACATATGTGTCCAAAGAGACCATTAAAAGACATTACCTTTTCATAATTAAGAAGAATGTATCCCATCCTCCATGGACCAACAACACTATCTTCACCCCCCCCTCTTTGGGTCAACACCTCTGAGATGTGGAATCGTCCACTGTAACAAATCCTCTTGTTCTGCTGGATGGAAACTTTCTCAGGAATAAGTCCTTAATAACTGTATTTCACATTTAAACTGACTTAAAGGTGGAATGGACGATTTTTTGGCGTCAAATCAGAGTCCATTCCCTCGTGGCGTGGACTGCCGATTAGTCATGCCACGTATCAATCATAGAACGCTTCTACGGCTCACCTGCAGCCTTGTTCTGGCTCGTCCCCAGGAGAGAAGCACGCGTGCGATGCGATCCGTCGCGCTAATAAACAAATCCTGCGTTAGTTTAGTTTGCCTTAAGAACTGTTTGAAATGTGTTTATGTCATATTTAATGTACTTCCTTAATGTACTACCTGCTACTGATGTGTGTTCATTGACATTGTTGTAGTATTTTGTTATGGTTACATGTCATTTTGCTGGTTTCAATTATGGGCGCGGCGCGGTCAAATAGCCGCGTAGTTTCAGGGACCGCGGCATTTCCCTTATAGCCTCATGGCTAACCTTAACCCTAACCCTAACCTTAACCTGGCGCGATCTAAAACTGCGCTAAAACGCGGCCAAATAGCTGCGCAGTTTCAGGAGCTGCGGAGGAGCCGCGGCGCGCGGCCGGCACAAAAGTAACATGGCAGTTTCTGCCGCGGCTCTGCAGACACTACCTTCAATTATATTTGTCCAAATTAGGAATATGTTTGACTGAGTTAAAGGCACGTCCACTCTAGGCCACACCTCTAAGGTCAGTAAAAAGACCATGCTCGATCCTCTTCTCTTCTTGACCTGAACTTCTACCAGGACACACCAAGTCGTAGACCCCAGGGGCCCCTCCCCATCAAGGAAAGGCTTCCATTGTCTCCCACGTCTCAGCACCACGCTGCATCGTTGGACACGTCAGAAGTCTTCGAGCGCTAAACTCTGAGCAAAGTTCAGCGCCACAGACCGCTCTAAGGACCTCAAAGATCTCTGAGGAGGCCTTGATCCACATCTGAGCCTTCTCTTGGACACGTGAGACCTGAGAGTGGCTGATATTTGCAGAGTGGCATTAAAGTGAGGTTCCATGCAGATTAATAAAAATAAAATAATCAAATACTTTTCACTACCAGCATTTATTTGAACTAAGTTCAGGCATAATTTGTGTAATTAATACGTAGTTAATTATTTTTGTTTATAGACATTTTTATTTATCTTTTTTCAGAGTTGTAATTGTCAGTTAATGAATCGAGTACTCCCCTTTCTGAAAATGATACTTCAAATGGAGCCATTTTCAAATAGGAATCTGAACATTAACTGCTGAAAATCCTAGTCCCAGAGGATTTACATTACATACTGGTGCAGCTGTGTGAGGAGGATACGAGAGATATACCCTATATAATGGTGCTGTTCGTGTGATGATGCATATGTGGAATACCGAGCGGACTAGGACTTATTTATCAAGATTCCCCTTTAATTTATAACTCAATTGAAATTACTAACAGCGCCACCCTTTTATGTTGGGAAATTGGACAGAAGGCACACAGTTTTGTTTTACATTGAAGAGGCAGGAGATGTTTTCATTAGATTAATTTATTAAATAAGTTATTTCACTTTAGCGTCTTTGTTCAAAAGACAAGTGCAGTTAAAGACATTACATTTACAATAAAACAATTTCCCCTGTCCCTCTTGTTCACACGTTATAGAAGAACAGGAACAAGCAAGACTAGGCAAGACTACAGTTCAGGTTCCTGCTCCCGAGGCAGAACTAAAACAATAAGAGCTGTTAGCATCCAAATGACCGCACCTCAGAATAACAAGAAGAGATCCCTCAAACCTACCCCTGCTAGACATTAGCTCAGGTCAGTAGGCCCAAGGTGCAGCGATCCAGTCATCTTCTAAACTTCCTAGCAGGGCTGCTAGCCACCACATGGCCATTGTGCACAGTAGGGCGCTAAGGGAGTCCAGCGACAGAGAAGGCTCAATCCCCCAGTGCTTGAGTCTGGCTCTGGGGACGTCCAGTAAAAGCTGACTTGTTGACCTTGTTGCTTGGATTACGAGCAGACAGGAGCTCAGCCAAATAAGGTGGTGCCAGGCCATTTAAAGCTTTAAAAACAAAAAATTTAAAATAAATTCTAAAAGAAACAGGAAGCCAGTGAAGAGTAAAAAGAACTGGGGTGATGTGCTGACGTCTGGGTGTGTTGGTTAGAAAACGCAACGCAGCATTTTGTATAAGTTGAAGGCGGCTGAGGGCGGACTGGGAGACACCGACATAAAGTGCATTGCAATAGTCTAGTCTTGAGCTGATAAAAGCATGAATAGTCCTTTCAAGGTCGGTGCGATTTAAAGAAGGCTTGACTTTAGCTAAAAGACATAACTGATACAAATTTGCTCTAACCACACTGTCATTGGCATTGGACAAAATACTCTACATTGCTCTGTTTTCATGTAATCTCTTCCTTAGGATGAACCTTGTGTTCACTTTGTGTTGTCTGGTTTAAAATGAACAGGAATGTTGTGTTGTCCAAAAATTCTTTGCAGTTTCTCCAATAATCCAGAGAAATAAGGGACAGACACGCCATTTCTTCTTGGTTCTGTTTCCCTTTTGTCCCTTTTGTCCTGCTTCTTGGTTCTCTTCACTTTGTTGAGAACCAGAGCGGGGTAACCATAGGCTGAGCGGCCTCTGAGCTTGTGGCCATTATTTGGGCTCAGTGTTGTAATGTTCTGATCACCTCCAGGTGGTGCTGTAGTGGTACTGATCCGTGTGTGTAGGTTTCTTATACTCTTCTATCTGGAGTTTTCCGTCCTCCCCTCTGATCGTGGAACTATCAAGAAAGGCCAAGCGGTTCTCCTTAGCATCTTGATGTTCAGGTCCACAGCATTGATGTGCTCTGAGAAGGCTTCCAGCTCTTGTGTCTTGATTGTCACAAATGTGTCATCCACATAACCGTACCAAAGACTTGGAGTAGAGCCTGAAAAGGAGGTCAGTGTCTTCTTCTCAAACTGCTCCAAGTACAAGTTGGCCACGAATGTCCCCGGAACTGAAAGTATGTGGTGTTCAGGCAGATGTCTAGTAGTTTGCAGATGTGTTCAGGCGTCTGCTTGGTCCTTTCTTGTAGTTGGTGTCTTCCTCAGTCTCGTCCTGTGTGAATGAGGGATTACACTTATTTCTACCTGTAACATTGATGTATTATTTATAGTTAAATTAAAGGAATAATGGACAATAATTCGCATGCGCACTCCCACCGTGCGGACGCACAAAAAAGCCTTGCTGTACGTGTTTTTTTTTATTAGCGCGACGGATCGCATCGCATCTTTCGTCTCCCGTAGATTTCCGTCTCTTCTGAGCAAGCTCGAACTGTCTTTCTCTATCTTAATTTTGTCCTGTACACTGAGGGAACTATATTATGATAGATCCATGCGCTTAAACACAGGCAAACGTGCTGCTATACTGGGAGGAGCCAGAACGAGGCTGCAGGTGAGCATTCTATGATTGATACGTGGCAGGACTAATCGGCAGTCCACGCCACAAGGAAATGGACTCTGATTTGGCGCAAAAAAATCGTCCATTCCACCTTTTAATTGTTTGCGGTCTACTTTGTACAGTTTACCATAGAGTTGCTCTGATCAGAATCAGAAAAGATGTATTGCCATTGTCAATGAACAGAATTCACAAACAGGAACTTGCTTTGGTGATTCAGTGCAACATAAAACAATGAACAATGATAAAACAACCTGTATAAGTCAAAACAAAAAACAATTAAGATAGATCGATTGATAGATATAGTGAATTAAAAATTGATCCCCGTTTAAATTTGTTTTATTTTCTCACCGGATGTGACGGAGTGTAGCTCCACCCACTCTTTTGCCTTCGAGAGCAAACCTCCTCCACACGGCGTCTGCTGCTGGACTCTCGGCTTCATCGCTTTGCTCTGATTAAAGCCGCGACTTACAACGGCTCCAACTCAACACAGCCGAAGGTAAGTGGAGCATGACATTATATTTGTACAGGAATGTGTTTCATTCACTTATATCCAGCCTTTAGGCCAGCGTTTTAGCTTGTTTGTAACGTTAGCTAGTCGGCTAACGCTACACACCTAAAACAACACCGCAAATGAAATGAAAACTCTTTTTATCGGCTCGACTGGATGTGAAGTGAATTACTGAGAGTGTGTTTATACTATTATTTTACACATTTATTGCTTTTTATGAAAGATATACGCGTTTTTACCGTTGTCCCAGCAACAATAGACTCCTGAAGTTGAGGGGAAAGTTTTTTTGTTTTTGTGTTTTTTATTGATGATTTCAATGAATACATCCATTCTTGTGAAAGTAGGCAATAGATGGTTAACATACGTACAAGAAGGACTAATAAGGATTAGTAATGAAAGTGAAAGTAAATAAATAAAATGTAGTCAAAGAGGAGAGAAGAGTTATAGTTGAGTTGATTGTCTCCAGAGGTTCAGTTCCAGGGTGTTTTTCACTCTTTTCTTTCATGTGCTTCAGAGATGAAAAGAAAAAGCATAGTTCCTTATGAAATACACTGAAAAGTAACAAAAAAAGAAACACCCACAGCATTGAGCGATAACGAAGAAACTGTTGAATTAGATAAATCATGAGATAGAATAAAATAAACGGAGATAAACCAAAGTGAAAGTAGCTTCGCTGAGATGAAGCCCATGACACAATTTCTTTACATTTGATTCAACTCTCATATTAAAGGTCTGTTTTTTAAGTAGTGCTGCAAATATATAAAATAAATAAAACTATTTCCCTTTTATTTATATCATTTGATAATGAGGCTGAGCAAAATAATATCTGTCTGTTTGCCGTAACTCGACCGAAAAAACTAGCCCACAGAAAATAAAAATCAGCATTTTGTTAAAAAAAAAACGGCAAATTATTCTATTTTTCAAGTATTTCGCAGAGTTACCAACCCGATCTTCCCTGAAGCGCTGTGTAAAATAATTTTATAGCGCTGGTGAACTTCTTTCAATCCAAGGGACAAATAACATGTTGTGCAATGCATGTGCGTCAGACCAGGCAGGATTCATTTAAATTTGACTTGCGCATTACATTTTGGGAGCCCAGCAGCGTCATCACAACAAACATGGCGGCGCCCGTGTCCCCCGCACGTTCCCCCGCTCGCCTTCGCTACCAAAATAAAGGATAACGGCGTACAAAAGGTCAATTGAAATATCTTTAAAAATCTGGAGATTTAGTCTCTCGATCGGGTTGATAGAGACGTTTTCCAGGGGGGCCCCCCTATCTAAAAAAGTTAGGCCCCCCAGCAATTTCAGGGGCCCACAAGCGCGCGCGGCGTCATAAGAACAAGATACATTTGTTCTTTAAAACCTCGTTATTAGCATGTAAAACAATTTAAAGTACTTTTATCTTTTATTTTAATATGAAGGAAGAGCACAAATACTGAATTCCTATAAACCAGAGATCATGAAATGAAATATTCTGAACCATAATCTTCTTTTCAGGGAACAAATCAAGTATCAGTATTGTTAAAATAGTAGCTTGTAAGAGTTCTTTTAAATACCAAAGCGTGTCAAATAAATACCCGTGTGTATGTCAGACTGATGCAGGGGAAAGGTGTGTCCCACAGTATATTGAGTATATACTACCTGTCCATATCATTCTTCTTATAATCCATTTCTTCCCCCCTGTTCATCTTTCACTTTTAGTTTTTTGGTAGTGGGGGTTTTCCCCCTTCAAGATACTTCCACATTGACATTGTTCCTAATGTGCAAAATCACAGCTTTTGTTGCAAACAACTTTAAAAAGACTGAATTGTGGACTGAGTAGAGATTGACGCTCGACAACCTAGATATCACTTTTGGCGCAAAATTAGACCGGGCATTTCCGAGTACAACCGAACGCGACACGAACGCAGCGGCCAATCAGACCCCCGCTTTCATCAAAATTGGATCACGGACACCGCTCGGCCAATGAGAAGCAAAAATACTGCGAAGTGGCATGTCTGTCAAAACGAAACCGATTTTTTTTTTCGAGGAATTTCGATACAGGGGCACGGCGGGCCCCCTCCTAATTCAAACCCCATGCCTGCCCACAATTTGAGGGCCTACGGGCCCCGGGCCCCCGTCTATTTTGCAGCCTGCAGCAAACAATTTATTTGGGGTAGCCTGAGGCATCGTTAATTACGTCCCCAATTGCTCTTTTTACATCTTGACAAAAAGTCACGTTTTAGAAGGTTTGAGTCATTTCCATTCTTTCTTTGATATGGATCAACAGGAGATAAAGTGGGGGGAGCTTGTGAACAATATTGACCGCTTATGAACACGATGAATAGCTTATGCTCGTGACATTTAAAGATACTAAATGTTTTTGCTGAATGTTCTGTTTGTTTGCTGTTTGATGTTTGCAGACATCAGTCACTTGCCTGTCACAAGACGGTTATGAAGTTCTCATGTGTGAACTGTTGCCCTTTTAGTGAACTGACCCAAACTACGATTTTTAGAGCCAATTAGGCCGCAGTTAGTTTATTACTTGGTTTACGGATCCGCCGCACTTTGATTATTGATTTCTACAATATAAATGAAATAAATTATTATAAAAAAGATTTTATAAAGTACTGCCGACAACGCAAAATATCATTAAATGAAATATAAAAGTGGTATTAAGTCAAAAGATAAGGGTGTGAAGCAATTTTTCCTGCGGCAGTCTGTGACGGAGTCGCTCCGTCCCTGCCCATGGCCTTATTTACAACTTTCTTCCATATCATTATCAGATGACTATTTGCAGGAGTCTTTACACTCACAAAAAATATGCAATAAGCTTCTGATGGAAAAATAAAGGTGTCAATCATGGTGTATCTATTGTGTTATTCGGGTATAAAACGTTTCCATTTTTGGTTTTGCCATTTGATGACGGCCCCTAAGTACTCGTCTCATCTCTGGCTGCACATTTGATGACGGCCCCTAAGTACTCGTCTCGGCTCTGCACATTCGGAGCAGTGTAATTCGCAGCGCCAAAATATGCATCTGATTTTTAAAAACGAGCATGTGGAATGTGTATGATCTGCAAAGACTTTTGCGTTTAGGAGCTATTGACCTCGGAAGTCCAAATCTGTGAATATGACGCTAACTTTACTGCAGTGTGGCTTCTCCCGCTTTCAGACTCGATCTGAGACAGCCGCGGGACTCGTCATGTCAACACAGTGTCCTACATTGTGTCATGCCGTTGTTGACAATCGAGTGACGAGTGATCAATAATTTTAAGCGCTTTGGTTATACAATTGAACACACATTTTGCGATATAAAAACACCTTTTTCTGACAAATGCATCGCATTTGAGAGAAATTGCGTCGCATTTTGCGATTCAATCACGCTTATTCTGAGCCCTGCGCTGTCCTGTCAAAGAGGCAAAAAATACTTTTTAAAGAAAAGTACTCGGATAATAAAAAAGATCAAACATGACTCTCCCACATTCACACAAACACATTTAATTGTTTCACTGTATGTTCATTGATATCGCAACATATTTTTGCCAAAATGTTGAATATAAAAGACAGAGCTCTGGGTCAGACTGGTTTGATACTGTTGGTCCTCACCCAAAGCCAGAGCCTGTTACACTGTCCACATTCTTAAAGAAACAGTAAGGTCCTGTTCCCTTTCATAACACACCGAAGCTTGTGAAAATACTCAACTATAAGTAATTTTGTCAGTAACACCACTCTCGGCAATGATAAGGAATTGACAAAAGTATAAGTTATTTATTTAACACTATTATTACTTAACATTTTCTTTTTCTGTGCTCATGGCAGATCAAAAAGTCCATCAGAAGAATGGGGTTCACCTGTGACCAGTGTGGAAAGACATTGAGCTCTGCTTCTGCACTCAAAACATACTCCAGAAACCACACAGGAGAAAAGCTATACAAGTGTGACCAGTGTGGGAAAAGTTTTTCTACAGCAGGTATTCTCAAGATCCACACCAGAACTCTCACAGGAGAAAAGACATACAAGTGTGACCAGTGTGGAGACAGTTTTTCTACAGCAAGCACTCTCAAGACCCACTCCAGTATCCATTCTGGAGAGAAACCTTACAGCTGTGATGTTTGTGAGAAGGCATTTTCAAAGTCAAGCAGCTTAGTATCACACATGAGAGTTCACACTGGAGAGAAATCTTACAGCTGTGATGTTTGTGAGAAGGCATTTTCAAGATCAAGCAACTTAACATCACACATGACAGTTCACACTGGAGAGAAACCTTACAGCTGTAATGTTTGTGAGAAGGCATTTTCAAGATCAAGCAACTTAATCTCACACATGAGAATCCACACTGGAGAGAAACCTTACAGCTGTGATGTTTGTGAGAAGGCATTTTCAGACTCGAGCAACTTAATATCACACATGAGAATCCACACTGGAGAGAAACCTTATGAGTGTGACCAGTGTGGAAACATGTTTTCTCAAGTAGGTGGTCTCATTAGACACATGACAATCCACACTGGAGAGAAACCTTACAGCTGTGATGTTTGTGAGAAGGCATTTTCAAGATCAAGCAACTTAATCTCACACATGAGAATCCACACTGGAGAGAAACCTTACAGCTGTGATGTTTGTGAGAAGGCATTTTCAGACTCAAGCCACTTAATATCACACATGAGAATCCACACTGGAGAGAAACCTTACAGCTGTGATGTTTGTGAGAAGGCATTTTCAGACTCGAGCAACTTGATCTCACACATGAGAATCCACACTGGAGAGAAACCTTACAGCTGTGATGTTTGTGAGAAGGCATTTTCAAGACCAAGCCTCTTAATAAGACACATGAGAATCCACACTGTTGAAAAGCCTTAGTCTTATCAGATGCATGTGTTTTCATAATGCCAATGTTCATGTTTTACGATAAATGAGCTCGTCATATGGACACTGTTTTTTTTAGAAAAACAGGAAGTTTTGACTCCCACAGTCATTCGCAATCTAGTTTGAAAATGCAGATATTTATTCTACTCTGAGTAGGCTGATTAAGGGTCTTTACAGTTTCACTTGAGATTACGCTCCTTTGTATCCTAACTCTAAATGGCTATCAAACCCTTTTGTTAGCTGACTAGCTCCCTCATCACTGAGTACCTGATAAGCATCAGAATGGCCAGGGTTTCTCCCGCCCCATGGCTTCAAGACACTATTGTATATGACAGGTATGTTGAACCTTTATCTTCCATTTCTGATCAAAGAGCGATTCTCTTTGTGAACAAAATGGCATCTGTAGGACATAGTGTCCAAAGAGACCATTGAAAAACATTACATTTTCATCATTCAAGACATGGAAGAATGTTCCCCTCCCCCCATGGACCAACAACACTGTCTTCACCAAACCCCCCTCCCCCTTTTGGGTCGACACCAAATGGGTCCAAGGACCTGACCCCTGTGGAGAAGAGGAATCGTCCACTGTAACAAATCCTCTTCTTCTGCTGGATGGAAACTTTCTCAGGATTAAAGTCCTTAATAACTGTATTTCACATTTAAACTGACTTAAAGGCGTAATGGACAATTTTTTTGGCGATTTTAGAACTCAGGCGGAAGTGCGCATGTGCCCTCCCCCGTGCGGACTGATACAACACACATGTGGATTTGTTTATTAGCGCGACGGATCGCATCACATGTGTGATCTAAACGTAACTAAATCATGCTTTAGTTTAGTTTCCCTTAAGAACTGTGTTTGAAATGTTTTTATGTCATATTTAATGTACCATCTCATTATCTGCTAATGATGTGTGTTCATTGACATTGTTGCAGTATTTTGTTATGGTTATGTCATTTTGCTGGTTTAAGTTAAATTTGTCCAATTAGGAATACGTTTGAGAGTACGTTCACTCTAGGCCACACCCCATTCACCCAAAACTACCCCAAAATAGTTCCAATTAATGATTAGGATCGGGTTTGGCAATTTAATTTCTCTGAATATGCATTGGACATTTTTAATACAAATATTTTGGCTAAAATATGAGAGTTTTTTTCAATAACCTTTAGGCTTTGTCAACCTTTCACTCACCAATGCAAGTTCCTAGTCTGCGATTTTTGTTCACTGACTGTTTTCTACAAGGTCTTCTGATTCTTTATTCACACATGTAAATAGATTTCCGTGAAGGGAGTGTCTACAGAGCCGCGGCGCGCGGCTGAAACTGCCATGTTATTTTGTGCCGCGGTTCCTGAAACTGCTGGGCTATTTGACCACGCCGTTTAGACCGCGTGAGGTTAAGGTTAGGGTTAGGGTTAAGGTTAGGGTTAGCGTTAGCCATGAGGCTGTATGGCAGTGCCGCGGTTCCTGAAACTGCCATTTGACCGCACCGCGGCTCTGCAGCCACGGCCTTCCGTGAAAATATTTGTGGCCAGAGGCAAGAGGTACCAGAGATGCAAGTCAAGATGGATGAGGCACACCCGTGCCTGCCTGTATGACACATCATCCAGGATTGGAGCCAACCTGTCTTAATCCATGGTCCTTGTAGTGTGCTTGGTCTGCATACGAACAGTATAGAGGAAGTGGTGCTGGCACGTACTTGGCTTTCAATATCGTGTTGTGATACCATCATGTGTCGTGAGTAGTATCAGGGCAATGTATCCACCACCTGGAAACGAGGAAGATTTTGTATTTGTTACATAAGTTCCCACATCTTGATTAATATGTACAATAAATATCTTGCAACAAAATAAATCTCACTCTACTGTTTTCTAAATCTTGTATTTAATGTTTTTCAATTGCATCAGCTTTGACTGGTGACTCTCAACAGATTGACTGAGTGGTGGTGGTGGTTCAGTCAGCTGGCTGTCCTGCTGCTTGTGGGGCAACTTCTGTAGTTCTCTCAGCAACAGATCAAAGCATTCGTCAACATATTCTGAAAAGGTAGAAATGAGAAGTAAGCAAAAATCATTTGATGCACTGTCTTCAGTTTAGGTAAAATTACAAATTCATGGATGTAGAAATTACTCTTTATTACATGAAAAAAACCTGGATGAAGCGGTAGAAGATGGATGGATGGATTACATGAAATTTTTTTTCCTGAAATGGTTATTTTTCATTGTACATATATAGAAGTTTAGCAGATTAGCTATGAAAGCCACAAACAACATATCCACAACCTGATAGACAAGACAGTGATGGCAGTGACCACAGGTACCAGTGAGGCCTAGCTAATTATAAGAGTGGAGCAGTTATGATAGGTGCAAGGGTTTCTTGCTCTCTTGAAAATCTCTTGAAAATGTTTAGCTGAAATGAAGAATTACATTCATCATTTGCATGAGTTGATAATACTTGAAGATGCAACAATTAGGACCTTTTTCAGGGTGTAGCCTCCCTTTTTGAATTTGGGAAAGGTAATGCTGTATTATGCAGAACCTGCCTTTGGCACGGCTTGGAGCCTACCAGCATTTTCGTTGTAGTGCAGGGGTGGGCAATTATTTTCCTCCGAGGGCCATATTCGAATCCAGGCAAGTAGCGGAGGGCCGGCCCGCCATCATTGGTGTGGAAAAAAAATCCAAAAAATTAAATATCACTTTTCTGTCAAATATAGGCTATTGAATCTTATTATTTAATTCATTTCACATCATATTTACACAATACAATACATATTGATACAAGTGCAGACAGATGCCTGAGGGCAAAAAAGGGAGAAAAAAAAAAAGATATATATATATATATATATATATATATATATAATCTTTTTTTTTTTTAAATATTACAAGCTTGGCGGGCCGGATTGAAAGGCCTTGCGGGCCGGATGTGGCAAAATGATTGACCCTGTAATTAAAAGCTAAGACACAAGGGAACCGTAAGTGCTAAAATTGAAATGACCTGCTGGGCATACAATGGTATGAAGCGCTGTACACCTTTGGAGCCAAGTGGTTGACGAGGCTATGATAGCTTTCTACTCCACTTGTTTGACCGTATGAGGACATCTTGACAACATCTTTTAGGAAATGAGGTTTTGTTAAGAGCTCTTCCAACTCAACAAAGCATTCACTACCTGACTTTTTTTTTGCTTGAATTGTGACAATGGTTGGTTTCTTTATCATGAAGAATATAAGAGAAGAATATATCTGGTTTGAACAATTTCCTCTGGAAGCTAGGACCATGGCTTTGACACTTCTCATGTATGTTCTGCAAGTGGTTAATGACTTTGTCCAGTTTCTTCCTCTCCCTCTCTGCTGCTCCAGCAGACCACACCTACAGGAGCTGATGCCACCACAGAGTCATAGAAGGTCTTCAGGAGTGGCCCTGTCACTCCAAAAGACCTGAGTCTCCTCAGGAGGTAGAGCCGACTCTGGCTCTTCCTGTACAGTGCATCTGTGTTATGAGTCCAGTCCAGTTTGTGGTTCAGATGAACACCCAGGTACTTGTATGAGTCACTCTCTCAATGTCCCTTCCCTGGATGTTCACTGGTGAGGGGGCAGTGGGGTGGCGTCTGCTGACACAAAGTCCTGCTCCAGTCCCCCGTACTCCGCATCATCGTCGTCCGTGATGAGGCCGATGATGGCAGAGTCGTCAGAGAACTTCTGCAGAACACAGCTGCCCGTGTTGTGTCTGAAGTCTGCAGTGTAAAGGGTGAAGAGAAAGGACGCAAGGACAGTGCCCTGGGGCGCCCCCACACTGCAGGTCCGAGTGTCAGACACACAGTCCCGGGCTCTCACAAACTGGGGTCGGTCTGTGAGGTAGTCCAGGATCCACTCTGCCAGGTCATACTCCACACCAGCCGTCTCCAGCTTGTCCCTCAGAGCCTCCTCGCTCTCAGCAGACCACCTCCTCACCACGCAGGGCACCACAGGCTACCTGTGCTCAATGTGTTCATACACAGGCCGTAGATGTTCAAGATTGTGGTCCGAGCTGCCCAGGGGAGGGAGGGGGGACGAAGATTAAGCCTCCTTGGTGTTGGCAATGAACAAGTCCAGTGTTTTATTGTCTCTGGTGAGGCAGGTAACATACTGAGTGTATGTTGGCAGAACAGATGAGGGAGAAGCGTGGTTGAAGTCACCAGAGACTAGGAAGAGGGCGTGTGGGTGCTGTGTCTGTAACCTGCTGGTGCTGGGGCTGTACCCTGTTGGTGCAGGAGAGCAGTGCTTCACAAGCATTGTCAGCATTAGCAGAGGGGGCCACATACACAACAATCACAATCTCATGTGAGAACTCCCGGGGCAGATAATATGGCCTCATGCCAACAGCTCAATGTCTTTGTTATACAGCTGCTTTTTCACTGTACAGTGATCCGGTTTTCACCACTTCTCGTTCACAAACACAGCCAGGCCGCCTCCTCTCTTCTTACCGCTCTCTCTCGTTCTATCAGCACGCAGTAGATGAAAGTGATCCAAAGCAATAACAGAATCCGGCCTTTCTGGGGTTATCCACGTCTCAGTTGCAAGCATGACGCTGCTGTCCCTGTACACCCGCTGGGATTGCGTGAGTCCCGCTAGCTCCGCTGTCTTGTTTGGGAGAGCTTTAGCTATGATTTCGTGTCTGTCCCGGTGGAAAACTATCGCTCTCCTGAGCGCCAGCAGCTGTTCCCTTGCATAAACAAGCGCAGGCCGGGGGGGCTGGGGGCCAGCGCACATCGTAACGACCAAAACACTCAATAATCCAACGAAAAAGAGTTGAATCAAAGCGGATCCAGCGCGTGTCTGCGAGTTCTGGCCTTACAAGAGAATGTACAAAAATATTTTTAAAATGACCATAAATAGAGCACAAAAAGTTTGGAAAAGAGAGGGAGCGTTGCAACGAGCAGCCTGCTCTCACCAGCACTTTATGACGCTCTCATTGCCCTTCTTTTTTGATAGTGCATCCAGTTTTTTGCGTCCTGAAAGTATACACGGCATTTGGGTGAAAACTAGGAAATCAAGATGCCATAGGACAATGTTTCGATTATAGTTACCTTTCACCACATGCCAGCAATTCTAGAAATGAGGCACTTCCCAACTTTCTCGTACCCACTTGGCCACCCCTCTGTGTCGGTCTGTCACTAGAGGTATTATTGGATGGTCACCAACTTTTTGGTAACAATGTTTTAGAGCCTCCAGCTCCATGTTTATTTATTGTGGTTTGGTCAAAAACAAAAGGCGCTAAACATTCAAGCACAAAACAAAATTAGAGATACATTTATGTTATTTGACCAGGTGTAGCCAGAAGCCAAGGCTTATTGTGGCAACTCTTCTCTCAAACAACATTGGTGGACATTATAGTACACAAGTGACAGTTCATCAACAAAAACAACACTACATAATACTGGACAGTCTGCTCACAAGTATCCTCCACAAGCATTCCAAGTTTTATAACATATATATATATATATATATATATATATATATATATATATATAACATATTTTTCTATGATTATTTTCTTAAAGACCCTTTTAAACTGAAATAAAGAAGTGGCATTTTTTAATTCATCGCAATCATTGTTCCATAATTTAACTCCTTTACTAGACAAACAATGTTCCCTCAGCGTGGTTCTCACATAAGGTCTGTCAAACACACACGCTCCCCTTAAACTTTATCCTCAATGATTTAGGGATTTGATTACATTTAACTAAATACATAAATTTAGCAGTATACAGGTCTACCAAATCATAAAACTTTAAAAGCTTAGATTGAATGAACAAAGGGTGACTCGGCGAGTTATAAGATGCATGATTGATCAGTCTAATGGCCTTTTTTTGTAGTATGAAAATTGGTTTGGTTCTAGTTTTGTATATATTTCCCCAGATCTCAATACCATATGTTAAATATGGTGTAATGAAAGAACAGTACAGTAAATATAAAGCATTTTTGTTCAAAATATAGTTTTTGACACTTTTTTCAGTACATTTTGTATATGTGTTTTACATGTAAGAAACTTAATATAATTGACTCTTTCAATTTCATAACTATTTATTTTAATTTTGATATTATCTACATGTTTGTTACTGAATACCATAAATGTGGTTTTATTCAAGTTCAATGATAATTTATTTAATGCAAACCAGTTGTTTAGTTTATGCAGCACTCTCTCACCTTCACCGACTCACTAAGATTTTGACCCGAGCAGTAAACTGTGGTATTGTCTGCAAACAAAATGAAATTAAGAACATCAGATACTTTTTGGATTTCATTAATATATAATAAAAATAATTTTGGGCCTAAAACCGAGCCTTGTGGCACCCCACAACTAATTCGCTGACTCTAGACTCTATCTATCATGTGATAACTTCTCCGGGTTTCATTACTCTAAACAATATATGGTATAATCAACAGCTTTTCTAAGCTCTCATTTATTCAATAAGATGTGTAAGTACAAGTAAAGTAATATCTCTCCTGAAAAAGTTGGACTGAAATCAGCTTATTTGTGGCTCGCTCCAAGAAACTAACTCCCAAACTTTGCACGCATGGAATCGCATCAGGCATCAGCTCCTAAAATGAGACTTTTGCCCTGGTACTTTTCCATGATTCTCTCTTTGCCGTCCTTGCAGGTATCAAAAACAACATCGTGTAGGTAAAGGGACTGATGATTAAAGAATGTCCTAATTGAAATACACTGTATGTTGAGGAAACTGAAAATAAAAAGTGATCAAATCAGAATATGTAGACAACTAATTCTGGAGTATATTGAGCAAAAATAATCCAGATAAAAACAAATATTATACAGTTAGAACCTACCGGAAAAGCTGCAAGACTTTGGTTGGCCTGGACCCGGTGAACAATATGTCTGCACTGAGAGAATGTTGAGAAGTGGCATTTGTCTGACTGATGGTTGACTTCACCATTCACCTTTTTCCCCACAGCTGTCACACACCGTCTTTACAGCAAGAAGGGCGCCTCTCACCTGAAATAATGTATTTTAATGTATAATATGAAGTAGGTCTTGGCAACTGGTATAATTTACAATCGGTTCTGTTGAAGGATAAACCCAGGTGGTTAGAAATGTACCTGTCTGTAACAGCGATTGGTTCCATGACATAGAGAACACACGGATAACAAGGTAAAGCTGACACAACATATTTTCTTTTATTAAATGCTTCTACCTCATCTAATCTGTTGAATGCAGAAAATAAAGTGGTTCTATGACTGAATAAAGTTGTTGGGTGATATTGGGAAATGTTTTGGTATTTCCACTTCATCTCATCAAACTGACAGCTTTGATCATTGAACACATTGTCTGCTGGAACATAGTCATGGTCGTTACTATCTCATTTGGAGAAATCATCATCTAAGTATTATTATAGACTGGTTAGTCCTGGTTTAGCCTTTTCACGTGACACGCGCTCCTCGGTGCAGACTTCACAGTCCCGGGACAGGGAGGCGGGGCTTCAGAAGAGAAACGTAATAAAAACATGATGAAATATGAATAGAGATAAAGGCCTGTCTGTGACCAAAGGTCCTCCAACACCAGCTTTATTCTGATTTGTATTCAACAAAGAAAATCTGGTTGTATTTCAAATGTGTTATTCCTCTGTGCAGAGATTGTGGTCGGCACTGGATCATACACTCATAACTCACGGGCGTCCGAATTCTGTCCTGCTGATACAGCTCAGGCAATAATTTTCTCTCTAATAAGCTTTTTTTCCATTGCATTACAGTCTGTTCCACTTCACACGTAGTATAGGGTTAAACCCTAAACCCTAACCCCTAACCCTTAACCCTAACTCTTAACCCTAAACCTTAACCCTAACCCTTAAACCTTAACTCTTAACCCATAAACTTTAAACCAGGGGTGGCCAACCAGTCAGAGACTAAGAGCCACATTTTTTACTGTGTTAACGCAAAGAGCCAGATCTCACACGCACATGCACACAAAGTCCACAAACAAAAACAATAATTTACAATAGTGTTTTTCACTTACTCTGCATGTTGCTGAGTGCGACTTCTGGCATTCCTTGCCTTGAACAATCCTCTTCAAATCTGGCTTGTATTCCGTTGTTGCCACTCGAAGCAATTCTTTCACATGGGTGTCAGTCAGAACAGATCGATGGTTTGATTTCACGTGTTTAAGGGTAGAAAACATAGACTCGCAGACGTATGTTGACCCAAACATTGACAGTATCTTAAGCGCAGCCCGTTTGACATTGGGGTATTTTTCCATTGGCATACTTTTCCAGAACTCAATGGTCCCTTCCCTTAAAGCAGGTTTCAGTTGGTCCTCCTCACAAAGATCGATCATCTCCAACTCAGCCGCAGCCTCATCTGTGACTAGGGGGGCTTTCAAACAGTCCGTCTCCGCATTAAATGGGTCGACGAGGAACGTAATCTGTGGCCTTTTCAGTTGTAGATCACGGAACCGGATGACAAAGTTTTCGTGCAGGTTTTCAACCAGTGTTGCATATCTGGCTCTTTGCTCGGCGCTGGTGACTTGCCCGCTGGCTTTTAGCAGAGTGGGAAAATGCGTTAAATCTCCCTTTTGAATATGCGCCTTGAACAGCTTCAGTTTGTTGATTTTGAACTTACCCTGCAGGGTCAGGTTCAGTCTGTCCAAGTGACACAGCATGTCGACCAAAAAGGCCAGATCCATAATCCACTTGACGTCCGAGAGCTGGGGATAGTCCTTGTCCTTCTCTTCCATGAACAGTTTCACGGCATCCAAGAGCTCAAAGAAGCGAGCGAGCACCTTGCCTTTTGACAGCCACCTCACAGTGCAGTGCAGCGGCAGGTCACCTGGAAGTCCTTGGTCCAGCTCAGTGATGAGTTTTTTGAATTGCCTGTGGTTAAGCGCATGTGTGCGGATGTAGTTGACAATTTCCATCACAGGCTTTATGACGTTGTCTAAATTCAATAATTTAGACGTGAGTTGCTCCCTGTGGATAATGCAGTGGAAATTCCAAAACTCTGGAAACGTTTGGTCAGCTTTGCACAGCCCCACAAGTCCGTTCACAGATCCGATCATGGCTGGCGCTCCATCCGTGGCCATTGCAGTTAGCGTCGGTATGGGCAGATTTGCTTTCGCAAATGCAGCCATCATTATTTCTTTCACATCTATGCCACGGGTTCTGTCTTTAAATGGCACATCAAGGAGTTCTTCTTTGACCATCCAATCTTTTGACACAGACCGTACAAATATTGCAAGCTGAGGCTTGTCTTGTATGTCACAACTCTCATCCAATGCGACACTAAAATACTCACATGCTCAACTGTGATTCAATAGCCGTGTTAATGTCCGATATTCTGTATTCAACAGTGTGGCGGGACAGTTGGATGTCTACCATTCGTTTTAGTTTGTCGTTTTCAGGAGACAAAATTTCAACAACGTCACTGAGGCATTTTTTTAACGAACTCCCCTTCATTGTATGGCTTTTTAGCCCGTGCAATGTTCCAAGCCAGTTGATACGATGCAAGCGTGACAATCTCTGAGTGCTTCGTAATTTTTTTGAAAAACTGTACCTGTTTTTCTGCCTGACTTTTCAAAGTGTCCAACTTGTGCTTGCGAAATTCAGTACCTTTTGGAAATTCCTAATCGATGTTAACATGGAGTGAGCTGAAGTGGCGCTAAAGATTTGAAGCTTTGAAATGTGCTAATGATGTCTGACATATCAGGCAGAATGGCTTGCCATTACGTTCAACAAAAAAATATAAACTTTCCCACTCTGTTAAAAACGTCCTGTGCTCATCTTCATATTTTCGTTTAGCTGTGCATTTTTTCCCTGCCATTTTGAGAGAGAAATAAACACCTGCTTTGCGGAATTTCACCTCATGCGCGTGCGCGTTTGACGAAAATACCATACTGAAGTTCAATATTGGTGGTTTTCTTCTCGTATTTTGGACGGGGTATTTTGAAATGTGGACGGGCATTTTTGAGTGCAAGGGCGCGGTCATTTTTATTAATGAATCTTAGAAAAAAGGGATTATTATCATTAAATCGGGCGGGAAGCGTTTGATTAAAGTCCGCCACGGCCCGCGCCATGACAGTTTATTGTTTACAAGTGAAAATTTGCATGCTGCGCGCTGATTGGTCGACACAGTTTTTGTGCTTGGCTCTGATTGGTTGCCGAGCCGTGGTTCGGAGAATGCCGAAGCTCCACTTCCGTGCAGTCGCCTGCGCCGCACGGCGAGACGCAGGCAAGTCAATATGATATGAGAGGCGTGCGGTCGAGCGGCGATCTAGATCACCGTGCGGACGGTGATCTAGATCGCCGCGCGGAGGATCACCGTACGGGCACCTCCGCGTTGATAATGTTGATATGAACGTAAAAGAGCCGCATGAAACCAGGCAAAGAGCCGCATGCGGCTCGGGAGCCGCGGGTTCGCCACCCCTGCTTTAAACCTTAACTCTTAACCCTAACCCGTAAACCTTAACCCTTAACCCTAAACCCTAAACCTTAACTCTTAACCCTAACCCCTAAACCTTAACCCTAACCCCTAAACCTTAACTCTTAACCCTAACCCGTAAACCTTAACCCTTAACCCTAAACCCTAAACCTTAACTCTTAACCCTAACCCCTAAACCTTAACCCTTAACCCTAACCCCTAAACCTTAACTCTTAACCCTAACCCCTAAACCTTAACCCTAACCCCTAAACCTTAACTCTTAACCCTAACCCCTAAACCTTAACCCTAACCCCTAACCCTTAACCCTTAACCCTAACCCCTAAACCTTAACTCTTAACCCTAACCCCTAAACCTTAACTCTTAACCCTAACCCCTAACCCCTAAACCTTAACTCTTAACCCTAACCCCTAAACCTTAACCCTAACCCCTAAACCTTAACCCTTAACCCTAACCCCTAAACCTTAACCCTTAACCCTAACCCCTAAACCTTAACTCTTAACCCTAACCCCTAAACCTTAACCCTAACCCCTAAACCTTAACTCTTAACCCTAACCCCTAAACCTTAACCCTTAACCCTTAACCCTTAACCCTTAACCCTTAACCCTTAACCCTTAACCCTAACCCCTAAACCTTAACTCTTAACCCTAACCCCTAAACCTTAACTCTTAACCCTAACCCCTAAACCTTAACCCTAACCCCTAAACCTTAACCCTTAACCCTAACCCCTAAACCTTAACTCTTAACCCTAACCCCTAAACCTTAACTCTTAACCCTAAACCTTAACTCTTAACCCTAACCCCTAAACCTTAACTCTTAACCCTAACCCCTAAACCTTAACCCTTAGCCCTAACCCCTAAACCTTAACTCTTAACCCTAACCCCTAAACCTTAACCCTAACCCTAAGTTGTTGTAGTAGTTAGGAGACAAGGGGGGAAAATGTAATAAACCATGTGCAATCTATAAGTTGAAAAAGTTAAACACGAAAAAAATTAAAGGGCGGAGCAGGAGTCGAACCCAAAATCTCCAGCTTGGCACGCCGCTGGGCCAATAGTCTGGAACATTTCTGCTGCAAGACAGAAAATATACCTCGCCAGTGATATGCCCACCACGAGGGCCGCCATATTAGATTCTGTAACTTCCAAATTCAGACTTCTGTGAGTTATGAGTGTATGATCTAGTGTCAACCCTACACCGTCCACCCAACCAAATGTCGGCCATATTGGATAAACGTTTGCAAAGCATGACTTACCAGTTTTTAAAAATGTTGTACTTTAAAGAACTTTAAGAACCGAAAAAGCTGAAATTTAGTGAAAATGGCGTTGTGGAGAGGGACATTAAATTTAACCAAGTTCTTTTGATATCTTGACCTCTGTTCGGGCAAAGCCGCAAAATGTAGCTAGAATTTCAGAAATTTCACAAATATTAAATCTGCTTCCATTTGCACATAAAACGTTTAAATTGTGGCCTATTAGTTTGTAAGGCCGTGCGAAGCCTCTTCCAAATACCCAATAACACACTCGTCCACTCATGTACCTCCCGTGCATACTAGTTAGTAGTGGTAAAATCGAACATTATCATTTTTAACGGGAAAAAGTGCACACTAGATGGGCCCTTTACATGGGGGATGAAAATCGCCATCACAACAGTTATCTTAAGAAGTGGGTCATCAAAAGTTATCCAAACTTTTTCTTAAATATTACTGCAATTGTGCTGCACAAAAATGTATTTTCCCCCAAACATTTTCTGCACACAATACTATTTGTAATTCAAAGGGAAGAATGTGCGGTTGTGTAGCGGCTTCAACAGTAGGTTTAAGAGCACTCCTCTCCAGAGTGAAGTTTCTTTGCTCAAATCGCCAAAAAAATGTATTGAGATACTCAACAAATTGTGTTGGAGTATTTATGTGTTAAGTGGATTTATGGTATTTCAGTGTGGACTTTAAATGTGTGGGGGCCGTGACCCCTGTCCCTCGCCACACTCTGGACTGACACGATACTGCAGCTCCACCTGTTACTACATTTAGAAACATTTCTACTTGTTCTGCTATTTCCCCCACAACTATTCTTCCTTCAACTCCCTTCTTGACACAACTACCTTTTCTCCGTCTTCGAGGCACCTGCAGAGGCCTGTCCTTGGGCACAGAGTGTTATAGTTGTGTTCAGAACAGCATTGGGGCTTACTCGCTTTTGCGATTAAGTTTGATTGTTTGATTCGTGAACTCTGGACTGACAAACAAAATCATTCATCAGCGTTTGTAGATTGGACTTTGAGCATTAGGGACCTTTCCTGCACAAGGGTGCATCATGTGGACGTGTTGATGGCAGCTGATACTGTAGTCTTTGAAAACAGTGATGGATTCATGAACAGATATTTGGTCGTCTTCAATTACTGTAAAGTAGTAAATCTGGCGAAAAATAAATGGAGAAACAGCGCCATCTTGTGACATAAACCGGTTACTGCAGCCTCAGGCAACAATAATGACAACGCGCAGTATTTTTATCATGAAGTTTATGATTAAATACTTTGCATGTATTTTGCTTTAAGATGCCAAAAGGACCTGTGAATCACTGTTGTAGTTAAACAGCGCCGCTCCCATTCCAAGCATTATTATTCATGTACGGGCCGGTCCTGATCCCATACATCATTAACACTACTTTAATCTCCTCTTTATCACACACTGACAAACACTGGAGGTGGGGCCTAACACACCCTGAACTTTCCCTGTCTCTTGACTGAAGTGACTTTAGTGGTGGACGGTCTCCTGCCCTGTCTCCTGTCCTGTCTCCTGTCCTGTCTCCTGTCCGGTCTCCTGCCCGGTCTCCTGCCCTGTCTCCTGTCCTGTCTCCTGTCCGGTCTCCTGCCCTGTCTCCTGTCCGGTCTCCTGCCCTGTCTCCTGCCCTGTCTCCTGTCCTGTCTCCTGTCCGGTCTCCTGCCCTGTCTCCTGTCCGGTCTCCTGTCCGGTCTCCTGCCCTGTCTCCTGTCCTGTCTCCTGTCCGGTCTCCTGCCCTGTCTCCTGCCCTGTCTCCTGTCCTGTCTCCTGTCCGGTCTCCTGCCCTGTCTCCTGTCCGGTCTCCTGTCCGGTCTCCTGCCCTGTCTCCTGTCCGGTCTCCTGTCCGGTCTCCTGCCCTGTCTCCTGTCCGGTCTCCTGCCCTGTCTCCTGTCCGGTCTCCTGTCCGGTCTCCTGCCCTGTCTCCTGTCCTGTCTCCTGTCCGGTCTCCTGCCCTGTCTCCTGTCCGGTCTCCTGCCCTGTCTCCTGCCCGGTCCTCTCACCATGTTTGCCACTGTGCTGCTGTTGGGAATATGTCTGTTCTTCGTGATTATGCATTTCAAGTCTCGGCGGCCCCCAAACTTCCCTCCTGGACCCACCGCGTTGCCGTTTTTGGGAAACATGCACCATTTGAGCCCGAGTAACCCTCTGATTGACATGGAAAAGGTCTGTTATTTTTAAACATGCGAATTAGGTGATTTATGTTGAATTGCATTATTTAATACATCTCTACTGGACAGCTCCTGTTTACTTTTGGAAATGCTTTCCGGGTTTTTTTTCTGTCAAGAATTTGAGAATTGTGTTCCAGGTTTGTTTTCCTCCAGCTGCTAAAGGACGTGTCTGTCGCACATGTTTTTATTGAACGCCGTTACGTGAAGTTGAGCAATGTTACTTCACAGGAGCAGGGTTTGAATGCATAATCTGTGTTTGTTTTGTCCTGTTTTAACATGCACAACACTCCTTTGTCAGCCCCCATGACCTCAAACGCTCCCAGACACTTTCCTTTTCCCGCAGTTCCCAGAATTAAACAAAGAAAACAGAAAAAAATAGGCGTATTTTTATTTGAGTTCTGTTTTTGTCAAAGATCACTAGACTTCAAACATCCATTGTGTTTCTGTTTTCTGTTTACTGGTGCAGGATATAAGCCGCCTTTATTGTGGAGGTGCCTGGAATGTTTCACAGTACAGCATTAAACTGAGATCTCTAGCATTCCTTTCATATCAGTTGTTTTTATTGCTGAAAGAAAAAAAACATTATAAAACATGAATCCTTTTTGTGAGCGGGCCGCCTCTCCACTGATCTGAATTGTAACTTGGCCTGATAGGGTTAATGCCACACTGTGGAACATTTTAATTATGGATTGCGCTACTGCTCAACCAAAACTACGGAAGCTCATTGTATTACAAATATTTTTAAAATTATCTTGTAATAACGGGAAAAGTATCTTGTAATTATGAGAAAGCTGTTGTTTTTTTGGTAACCCACAAATGCCTCATCAAAGCTACAACAGGATGGCACATCGTTGCCTTGGCAACTGTGCGCTGGAGTCAGTAATGAACCTTTTATCTCGTAATTATCACCTATTAGTTATTCAAATATGATCTTGGGTTTGTATCTTGGGCTCTTCAAACTTCTTCAGACTCTTGTTTTTACTGGAAATAGACTATATTTTTATTTTCTTTTTTAATGTTGTCATGTTTTGTGTTTATTGTTTATTTCTTAAAGTTTGTTTCTAGTAGTTATATGTCTGTTGCTGTATAATTGAATGTTTAATGTGCAAGTGACATTGAGATGTAGCAGTTGTGTTGACTCATGACATGAGCAAAGCAACTGTAGCATCCACCAGACATGTTCCACAGTGCACTTTAAGAGCCCTGCAAGAGGCTGCATGGGCCTTAGTTGGTCAAGCAATCAGCCATTAACCCAAAGGTGGACAGTTCAATCCCCAGCCACTGGTACACACTGTCACTGTATATTATATGTGTATGTGCTTTTATTACTTACCTTCAAAGTTGAGTGAGTTTTTCATGGGTTATAACAGGGGCTTGAACTGAGATCAGCCTAATGAGAAATACAAAACAAGTAGAAGTAGTTCTGATTGCAGTTCTGTGCCGTGTGCTCGGTGTGCTTGTATGGATCTAATCCGTGGCACAAACCTGTTATAAGTATTTAAGAATGTCAGGGTGGTTTGACATCTGGATGAGCGTGTGGCGTGTGAAGTGGTTGTGGATCGTTAAATGTGCATTGAAACATGTGTCTGCAGCGCCTCCACCGCTGAGAACAGGGACTGCAAGGTTTTTTCAGGTCGCGGCGGCATATTACAGACAGTTTGGCGATAGGAGTGTCTGAAGGGCCACGGTTCACCACTGAGTTGTTTTATCTGGACTTGTGTTTGGTTGCAGACTCAGGGCGCGGTCTCTTTCTGCTCTTTCGGCTCGGTCACAGCTCATTGCCACCTCGCCCACTGTTGCCCTGGTGTCGCTTCATGTGTTTATTCTGCTCGGCCAGTTCATCCATGAGGCTTTTGATGAGGGGGAATGTCTCAGTTTTAATAGTAGTAAAGCCTGAATCATTCTTAATAAACTATTTATTTATTATGAATTACATTGTTATTCCAGATCATCCTTAAAAAAGAAGGTTTGATCTCAATGGGTTTTACCTGGTGAAATAAAGGTTAAGAAATACATTTTTTTATGCTTTATTAAGGATATTAAAGGTGTACTTAGTATAAAGTGGCACCTGATTTCCTATTTAACCTAAACCATGTGGAATGAGCGAAAAAGCAGCAGTTTCACAAATTGCTAGTGTTTGTTTCTTGGTTTGTTACATTGCAGTTGAGGAGGACTTATGGAAATGTCTACAGCCTGTACATCGGCCCCAGAGCGGCCGTGGTGGTCAATGGGTACAAGGCTCTGAAGGAGGCTCTGGTTACAAAAGGAGTGGACTTCGCAGGACGACCTCAGGACATGTTCGTGAACGATGTCGTAGAGAGAAGAGGTAGGTCCCAAAGAGTGGGCAGGTACTTCCAACAGAATAATTACAAAACACAAATGAAAGGATGAGAAACAAACAAGGTTAAGGTAGGTTATTGCACAACACTGGGAGAAACATCCAGACGTCGCACAGAAAGGAGAAAGAAACCTTGGAAATTGTACTTAATGTATTTATAATTTTGCAGTCATACATAATCTACAAAAGTGAAGGAATTTAAAATGGTTTATTCTTTTGTTTGATAACAAAGTAACACTGCTTAACTATCCAAAAAGAAACATAAACGTAGCCTTGATCAAGCCTGGCTCGAGATCTGGAGATGCATGACTGAAGGACGGGTCAAATGCAGTGATAATGATTTATAACCATACACCAGAACTCTGCTGTCCTTTTGTACATCGTCACAGTCATAAGTTTGTCTTTTTAGGGGTTGTTCTGGCTGACTATGGTCCTGCCTGGAAGGAGCACCGACGCTTTGGTTTGATGACCATGAGGAACTTTGGAATGGGCAAACGCTCGATGGAGCAGAAGATTATGGAGGAGCTGCAGTACACTGTGGACTTCCTGGAGAAAAACACTGGTGAGTCGTTGCATTTGACCCAACATTGTTTGTGCACTGCTTTTTTACTCAAACACATGTCGGGATAATGATGTTACACGTTTTATCCAGTTTGGCTGGATAAGATTTGTAATTTTTTTACTTTCTAGTTGTAAATCACACCACACGAGGAAATTCCATAACTGTTACCTAGCAACTATGTTTCACACTGGGCCAAAACTCCTCTAATATCACAGAATTGTTATTTGGCAAAAATAACAATTAAATAGTCCATAAATCAGCATCCATACCACCACATGACCACTTTTATTTTGTTGAATCAATGTTTCGAAGTTGGAAAAAAAATGAAAATCATGTAAATTGTGAATGATATTGGGATGTCAAGATTTATTTATGTTTTTTTATGTTTTATTTTATTTATTTTATTTTATTTATTTTATTTATTTATTTAATTTATTTAATTTATTTAATTTATTTAATTTATTTTATTTATTTAATTTATTTTATTTATTTTATTTATTTTATTTATTTTATTTATTTTATTTATTTTATTTATTTTATTTATTTTTATTTTTATAATTTATCTTATTCATCTTATTTGTTGTATTTATTTTAACCAGGTAAGAACCCACTGAGATTGAGACTCCTTTTCAAAGGGCGACCTGGGAAATTGAGTCAAACAGTGTTCTCCAGTGACATTTTGAAACAGAAGTTGTGCTTAAATAAACGGATTTTATCTTTTAAAATCATACCCAACATTATAGTTCATATCATTATCAGACCTAACATTATAGTTCATATCATTATCAGACCTAACATTATAGTTCATATCATTATCAGACCTAACATTATAGTTCATATCATTATCAGACCTAACATTATAGTTCATATCATTATCAGACCTAACATTATAGTTCATATCATTATCAGACCTAACATTATAGTTCATATCATTATCAGACCTAACATTATAGTTCATATCATTATCAGACCTAACATTATAGTTCATATCATTATCAGACCTAACATTATAGTTCATATCATTATCAGACCTAACATTATAGTTCATATCATTATCAGACCTAACATTATAGTTCATATCATTATCAGACCTAACATTATAGTTCATATCATTATCAGACCTAACATTATAGTTCATATCATTATCAGACCTAACATTATAGTTCATATCATTATCAGACCTAACATTATAGTTCATATCATTATCAGACCTAACATTATAGTTCATATCATTATCAGACCTAACATTATAGTTCATATCATTATCAGACCTAACATTATAGTTCATATCATTATCAGACCTAACATTATAGTTCATATCATTATCAGACCTAACATTATAGTTCATATCATTATCAGACCTAACATTATAGTTCATATCATTATCAGACCTAACATTATAGTTCATATCATTATCAGACCTAACATTATAGTTCATATCATTATCAGACCTAACATTATAGTTCATATCATTATCAGACCTAACATTATAGTTCATATCATTATCAGACCTAACATTATAGTTCATATCATTATCAGACCTAACATTATAGTTCATATCATTATCAGACCTAACATTATAGTTCATATCATTATCAGACCTAACATTATAGTTCATATCATTATCAGACCTAACATTATAGTTCATATCATTATCAGACCTAACATTATAGTTCATATCATTATCAGACCTAACATTATAGTTCATATCATTATCAGACCTAACATTATAGTTCATATCATTATCAGACCTAACATTATAGTTCATATCATTATCAGACCTAACATTATAGTTCATATCATTATCAGACCTAACATTATAGTTCATATCATTATCAGACCTAACATTATAGTTCATATCATTATCAGACCTAACATTATAGTTCATATCATTATCAGACCTAACATTATAGTTCATATCATTATCAGACCTAACATTATAGTTCATATCATTATCAGACCTAACATTATAGTTCATATCATTATCAGACCTAACATTATAGTTCATATCATTATCAGACCTAACATTATAGTTCATATCATTATCAGACCTAACATTATAGTTCATATCATTATCAGACCTAACATTATAGTTCATATCATTATCAGACCTAACATTATAGTTCATATCATTATCAGACCTAACATTATAGTTCATATCATTATCAGACCTAACATTATAGTTCATATCATTATCAGACCTAACATTATAGTTCATATCATTATCAGACCTAACATTATAGTTCATATCATTATCAGACCTAACATTATAGTTCATATCATTATCAGACCTAACATTATAGTTCATATCATTATCAGACCTAACATTATAGTTCATATCATTATCAGACCTAACATTATAGTTCATATCATTATCAGACCTAACATTATAGTTCATATCATTATCAGACCTAACATTATAGTTCATATCATTATCAGACCTAACATTATAGTTCATATCATTATCAGACCTAACATTATAGTTCATATCATTATCAGACCTAACATTATAGTTCATATCATTATCAGACCTAACATTATAGTTCATATCATTATCAGACCTAACATTATAGTTCATATCATTATCAGACCTAACATTATAGTTCATATCATTATCAGACCTAACATTATAGTTCATATCATTATCAGACCTAACATTATAGTTCATATCATTATCAGACCTAACATTATAGTTCATATCATTATCAGACCTAACATTATAGTTCATATCATTATCAGACCTAACATTATAGTTCATATCATTATCAGACCTAACATTATAGTTCATATCATTATCAGACCTAAACATGGACATGAGGTTTGAAAGACCTCTGATACTGCTAGAACTCTCATACCAAAATATTGAGCTTAGACAATAGAAAATCATTAAACAACCTGCCGTACACACTTCAGCCACTAGACTGTGCTATGATCCCACATGATATGATGATTTTTCATTTCATTTTCAGGCAAGATTCTAAGTCCTGAAGTCATGTTCCATTGTGTCGCTTCTAACGTCGTGTGCCTGGTTTTGTTTGGCACGCGGTACGAGCACGACGATCCATTCATTGCTAAACTTGTGAACTGCTTCGATGACGTAAACAAGACCATAAACGGGCCCTGGGCTTTTGTAAGCGACTGAAATCACTTTTATCTTTTGACTTCAGATGCGTGGTGTTTATACGTGTGTTTTCACAGCTGTATGATTCTTTTCACTGGGTGCGGTACCTGCCTTTGCCTTTCACCAGAGCTTTTAAGGCAAGACAGGTATGTATTGTACTCTACTCATGGCTTTCACCTCAAATCAAAATGAAATCTATTATTTTGTGGTTAAAGATGTGATTTGTGGATGTGTTTCTGCTTCTCAGACTGTAAAAGATATGATTCTTCCGATTATACATGAACATGAGAAGAACCGAGTGCCAGGAGAAGCTCAGGACTTTGTGGACTGTTATCTGGAGGAACTGGAGAAGGTTCATGACACAAACAGAAACGACTAGTTTTGTTACATATCAAGAGAATACTATTCAGGGAAGGTCCAAGTTTGTCCAAATTACTCAGTGACAGAAAATGACAGTTGTATTTGCAATTATATACAATATATCTATGAAAATGATGATTACATTCATATTAAAATATGGACATTTAAGTGAAATACAGTGCAATGATACAAAACATGTTGACTCTTGATCTCTTGCACATACTTATAAATGAATCATGTTTTTTTCTTGTTATTATTGACTTATTATTTCATATTATTAACAGAGAGGCGACGATGGCTCTTCGTTTTGTCCAGAGGAACTGTTCATGTTTTGTCTGAGTCTTTATGGAGCCGGGACCGACACCACGTCCAGCACTCTGCTCACGGGGTTCCTCTACCTCATGACCAAGCCCCACGTCCAGGGTGAGCTGCTAGTGAGAGGAGGAGGAGGAGGAGGAGGAGGAGGAGGAGGAGGAGGAGGAGGAGGAGCTAGTAGTAGTAGTAGTAGTAGTAGTAGTAGTAGTAGTAGTAGTAGTAGTAGTAGTAGTAGTAGTAGTAGTAGTAGTAGTAGTAGTTTTAAAATAGTAGTCGTAGTAGTAGTAGTAGTTTTAAAATAGTAGTCGTAGTAGTAGTAGTAGTTTTAAAATAGTAGTCGTAGTAGTAGTAGTAGTTTTAAAATAGTAGTCGTAGTAGTAGTAGTAGTTTTAAAATAGTAGTCGTAGTAGTAGTTTTAAAATAGTAGTCGTAGTAGTAGTAGTAGTTTTAAAATAGTAGTCGTAGTAGTAGTTTTAAAATAGTAGTCGTAGTAGTAGTTTTAAAATAGTAGTAGTAGTAGTTTTAAAATAGTAGTAGTAGTAGTTTTAAAATAGTAGTAGTAGTAGTTTTAAAATAGTAGAAGTAGTAGTTTTAAAATAGTAGAAGTAGTAGTTTTAAAATAGTAGTCGTAGTAGTAGTAGTAGTTTTAAAATAGTAGTCGTAGTAGTAGTAGTAGTTTTAAAATAGTAGTCGTAGTAGTAGTTTTAAAATAGTAGTCGTAGTAGTAGTTTTAAAATAGTAGTAGTAGTTTTAAAATAGTAGTAGTGGTATTAGTAGTAGTAGTAGTAGTAGTAGTAGTAGTAGTAGTAGTTTTAAAATAGTAGTAGTAGTAGTTTTAAAATAGTAGAAGTAGTAGTTTTAAAATAGTAGAAGTAGTAGTTTTAAAATAGTAGAAGTAGTAGTTTTAAAATAGTAGTCGTAGTAGTAGTAGTAGTTTTAAAATAGTAGTCGTAGTAGTAGTAGTAGTTTTAAAATAGTAGTCGTAGTAGTAGTTTTAAAATAGTAGTCGTAGTAGTAGTTTTAAAATAGTAGTAGTAGTTTTAAAATAGTAGTAGTGGTATTAGTAGTAGTAGTAGTAGTAGTAGTAGTAGTAGTAGTAGTAGTAGTAGTAGTAGTAGTAGTAGTAGTAGTAGTAGTAGTAGTAGTAGTAGTAGTAGTAGTAGTAGTAGTAGTTTTAAAGTAGTAGTAGTTTTAAAATAGTAGTAGTAGTAGTTTTAAAATAGTAGTAGTAGTAGTTTTAAAATAGTAGAAGTAGTAGTTTTAAAATAGTGGAAGTAGTAGTTTTAAAATAGTAGTCGTAGTAGTTTTAAAATAGTAGAAGTAGTAGTTTTAAAATAGTAGAAGTAGTAGTTTTAAAATAGTAGAAGTAGTAGTTTTAAAATAGTAGAAGTAGTAGTTTTAAAATAGTAGTCGTAGTAGAAGTAGTAGTTTTAAAATAGTAGTCGTAGTAGTAGTAGTAGTTTTAAAATAGTAGTCGTAGTAGTAGTTTTAAAATAGTAGTCGTAGTAGTAGTTTTAAAATAGTAGTCGTAGTAGTAGTTTTAAAATAGTAGTAGTAGTTTTAAAATAGTAGTAGTAGTTTTAAAATAGTAGTAGTAGTAGTAGTAGTAGTAGTAGTAGTAGTAGTAGTAGTAGTAGTAGTAGTAGTAGTAGTAGTAGTAGTAGTAGTAGTAGTAGTAGTAGTAGTAGTTGTTTTAAAATAGTAGTAGTAGTAGTTGTTTTAAAATAGTAGTAGTAGTAGTTGTTTTAAAATAGTAGTAGTAGTAGTAGTAGTAGTTTTAAAATAGTAGTAGTAGTAGTAGTAGTAGTAGTAGTAGTAGTAGTAGTAGTAGTAGTAGTAGTAGTAGTAGTAGTAGTAGTAGTAGTAGTAGTAGTAGTTGTTTTAAAATAGTAGTAGTTGTTTTAAAATAGTAGTAGTAGTAGTTGTTTTAAAGTAGTAGTAGTAGTTGTTTTAAAATAGTTTTAGTAGTACATTCAAAATACTAGTTGAAGTTTCAAAATATGTGTATAAACAAGAAGAATTAAAAAGTTAAGTAAAAAGGTTCAAGTACTGAATATTTGGATGAAGTGACTCACTTGCATAAAGCCTCATCAATGACGTAATGACGCCCCCTAGTGGCCTTATCAGACACACACTTTCAAACCAAATAAGAAACAACTACATTTAGCATTTAAACCCACTGAACTTTTCAAAAGCGGAATCTTTTCAGTGTAATATTATTCTATCCCGTCCTGAACAATGGAGTATAACACAAGTACGCAGTATAATGAAGTATAACACAAGTACGCAGTATAATGAAGTATAACACAAGTGTGCAGTATAATGAAGTATAACACAAGTACGCAGTATAATGAAGTATAACACAAGTACGCAGTATAATGAAGTATAACACAAGTGTGCAGTATAACGAAGTATAACACAAGTACGCAGTATAATGAAGTATAACACAAGTACGCAGTATAATGAAGTATAACACAAGTACGCAGTATAATGAAGTATAACACAAGTGTGCAGTATAACGAAGTATAACACAAGTACGCAGTATAATGAAGTATAACACAAGTGTGCAGTATAACGAAGTATAACACAAGTACGCAGTATAATGAAGTATAACACAAGTACGCAGTATAATGAAGTATAACACAAGTGTGCAGTATAACGAAGTATAACACAAGTACGCAGTATAATGAAGTATAACACAAGTGTGCAGTATAACGGAGTATAACACAAGTACGCAGTATAATGAAGTATAACACAAGTACGCAGTATAATGAAGTATAACACAAGTACGCAGTATAATGAAGTATAACACAAGTACGCAGTATAATGAAGTATAACACAAGTGTGCAGTATAACGAAGTATAACACAAGTACGCAGTATAATGAAGTATAACACAAGTACGCAGTATAATGAAGTATAACACAAGTGTGCAGTATAACGAAGTATAACACAAGTACGCAGTATAATGAAGTATAACACAAGTGTGCAGTATAACGGAGTATAACACAAGTACGCAGTATAATGAAGTATAACACAAGTACGCAGTATAATGAAGTATAACACAAGTGTGCAGTATAACGGAGTATAACACAAGTACGCAGTATAATGAAGTATAACACAAGTACGCAGTATAATGAAGTATAACACAAGTACGCAGTATAACGTAGTATAACACAAGTACGCAGTATAATGAAGTATAACACAAGTACGCAGTACAGTATAACGGAGTATAACACAAGTACGCAGTATAACGGAGTATAACACAAGTACGCAGTATAAAAGAGTACAACACAAGTAGGCAGTATAATGAAGTATAACACACGTACGCAGTATAATGAAGTATAACACACGTACACAGTATAATGAAGTATAACACAAGTACGCAGTATAATGAAGTATAACACAAGTAGGCAGTATAATGAAGTATAACACACGTACGCAGTATAATGAAGTATAACACACGTACGCAGTATAATGAAGTATAACACAAGTACGCAGTATAATGAAGTATAACACACGTACGCAGTATAATGAAGTATAACACAAGTATGCAGTATAAAAGAGTATAACACAAGTACGCAGTAAAATGAAGTATAACACAAGTACGCATTATAACGAAGTATAACACAAGTATGCAGTATAATGAAGTATAACACAAGTGTGCAGTATAACGGAGTATAACACAAGTACGCAGTATAATGAAGTATAACACACGTACGCAGTATAATGAAGTATAACACAAGTGTGCAGTATAACGGAGTATAACACAAGTACGCAGTATAATGAAGTATAACACACGTACGCAGTATAATGAAGTATAACACAAGTGTGCAGTATAATGGAGTATAACACAAGTACGCAGTATAATGAAGTATAACACAAGTACGCAGTATAATGAAGTATAACACACGTACGCAGTATAATGAAGTATAACACAAGTACGCAGTATAATGAAGTATAACACAAGTACGCAGTATAATGAAGTATAACACAAGTACGCAGTATAATAAAGTATAACACAAGTACGCAGTATAATGAAGTATAACACAAGTACGCAGTATAATGAAGTATAACACACGTACGCAGTATAATGAAGTATAACACAAGTGCGCAGTATAACGTAGTATAACACAAGTACGCAGTATAAAAGAGTATAACACAAGTACGCAGTATAACGGAGTATAACACAAGTACGCAGTATAATGAAGTATAACACAAGTACGCAGTATAAAAGAGTATAACACAAGTACGCAGTATAATGAAGTATAACACACGTACGCAGTATAATGAAGTATAACACACGTATGCAGTATAACGGAGTATAACACAAGTACGCAGTATAATGAAGTATAACACAAGTAGGCAGTATAATGAAGTATAACACAAGTACGCAGTATAAAAGAGTATAGCACAAGTACGCAGTATAATGAAGTATAACACAAGTACGCAGTATAATGAAGTATAACACAAGTGTGCAGTATAACGGAGTATAACATAAGTACGCAGTATAATGAAGTATAACACACGTACGCAGTATAAAAGAGTATAACACACGTACGCAGTATAATGAAGTATAACACACGTACGCAGTATAATGAAGTATAACACAAGTACGCAGTATAAAAGAGTATAACACAAGTACGCAGTATAAAAGAGTATAACACAAGTAGGCAGTATAATGAAGTATAACACAAGTACGCAGTATAATGAAGTATAACACAAGTACGCAGTATAATGAAGTATAACAAAAGTACGCAGTATAATGAAGTATAACACAAGTACGCAGTATAACGTAGTATAACACAAGTACGCAGTATAATGAAGTATAACACAAGTGCGCAGTACAGTATAACGGAGTATAACACAAGTACGCAGTATAACGGAGTATAACACAAGTACGCAGTATAAAAGAGTACAACACAAGTAGGCAGTATAATGAAGTATAACACACGTACGCAGTATAATGAAGTATAACACACGTACGCAGTATAATGAAGTATAACACAAGTACGCTGTATAATGAAGTATAACACAAGTAGGCAGTATAATGAAGTATAACACAAGTACGCAGTATAATGAAGTATAACACAAGTACGCAGTATAATGAAGTATAACACAAGTACGCAGTATAATGAAGTATAACACAAGTAGGCAGTATAATGAAGTATAACACAAGTACGCAGTACAATGAAGTATAACACAAGTGTACAGTATAACGAAGTATAACACAAGTACGCAGTATAATGAAGTATAACACACGTACGCAGTATAATGAAGTATAACACAAGTACGCAGTATAAAAGAGTATAACACAAGTACGCAGTATAACGGAGTATAACACAAGTACGCAGTATAACAGAGTATAACACAAGTACGCATTATAATGAAGTATAACACAAGTACGCAGTATAAAAGAGTATAACACAAGTACGCAGTATAACGGAGTATTACACAAGTGCGCAGTATAACGGCGTATAACACAAGTACGCAGTATAATGAAGTATAACACAAGTACGCAGTATAATGAAGTATAACACAAGTACGCAGTATAATGAAGTATAACACACGTACGCAGTATAATGAAGTATAACACAAGTACGCAGTATAACTGAGTATAACACAAGTACGCAGTATAATGAAGTATAACACAAGTAGGCAGTATAAAAGAGTATTACACACGTACGCAGTATAATGAAGTATAACACACGTACGCAGTATAATGAAGTATAACACAAGTACGCAGTATAAAAGAGTATAAAACAAGTACGCAGTATAATGAAGTATAACACACATACGCAGTATAATGAAGTATAACACACGTACGCAGTATAATGAAGTATAACACAAGTACGCAGTATAAAAGAGTATAACACAAGTACGCAGTATAATGAAGTATAACACAAGTACGCAGTATAATGAAGTATAACACAAGTGTGCAGTATAACGGAGTATAACACAAGTACGCAGTATAAAAGAGTATAACACACGTACGCAGTATAATGAAGTATAACACACGTACGCAGTATAATGAAGTATAACACAAGTACGCAGTATAATGAAGTATAACACAAGTACGCAGTATAAAAGAGTATAACACACGTACGCAGTATAATGAAGTATAACACACGTACGCAGTATAATGAAGTATAACACAAGTACGCAGTATAAAAGAGTATAACACAAGTACGCAGTATAAAAGAGTATAACACAAGTACGCAGTATAATGAAGTATAACACAAGTACGCAGTATAATGAAGTATAACACACCTACGCAGTATAATGAAGTATAACACAAGTACGCAGTATAATGAAGTATAACACAAGTGTGCAGTATAACGGAGTATAACACAAGTACGCAGTATAATGAAGTATAACACACGTACGCAGTATAATGAAGTATAACACAAGTACGCAGTATAATGAAGTATAACACAAGTACGCAGTATGAAAGAGTATAACACAAGTACGCAGTATAATGAAGTATAACACAAGTACGCAGTACAGTATAACGGAGTATAACACAAGTACCCAGTATAACGGAGTATAACACAAGTACGCAGTATAAAAGAGTATAACACAAGTAGGCAGTATAATGAAGTATAACACACGTACGCAGTATAATGAAGTATAACACACGTACGCAGTATAATGAAGTATAACACAAGTACGCAGTATAATGAAGTATAACACAAGTAGGCAGTATAATGAAGTATAACACACGTACGCAGTATAATGAAGTATAACACACGTACGCAGTATAATGAAGTATAACACAAGTACGCAGTATAAAAGAGCATAACACAAGTACGCAGTATAATGAAGTATAACACAAGTACGCAGTATAATGAAGTATAACACAAGTACGCAGTATAAAAGAGTATAACACAAGTACGCAGTATAATGAAGTATAACACAAGTACGCATTATAACGAAGTATAACACAAGTACGCAGTATAATGAAGTATAACACAAGTAGGCAGTATAATGAAGTATAACACAAGTACGCAGTATAATGAAGTATAACACACGTACGCAGTATAATGAAGTATAACACACGTACGCAGTATAATGAAGTATAACACAAGTGTGCAGTATAACGGAGTATAACACAAGTACGCAGTATAAAAGAGTATAACACACGTACGCAGTATAATGAAGTATAACACACGTACGCAGTATAATGAAGTATAACACAAGTACGCAGTATAAAAGAGTATAACACAAGTACGCAGTATAATGAAGTATAACACAAGTACGCAGTATAATGAAGTATAACACACGTACGCAGTATAATGAAGTATAACACAAGTACGCAGTATAATGAAGTATAACACAAGTGTGCAGTATAATGAAGTATAACACAAGTACGCAGTATAATGAAGTATAACACAAGTACGCAGTATAATGAAGTATAACACAAGTACGCAGTATGAAAGAGTATAACACAAGTACGCAGTATAATGAAGTATAACACACGTACGCAGTATAATGAAGTATAACACAAGTACGCAGTATAATGAAGTATAACACAAGTACGCAGTATGAAAGAGTATAACACAAGTACGCAGTATAATGAAGTATAACACAAGTACGCAGTACAGTATAACGGAGTATAACACAAGTACCCAGTATAACGGAGTATAACACAAGTAGGCAGTATAATGAAGTATAACACACGTACGCAGTATAATGAAGTATAACACACGTACGCAGTATAATGAAGTATAACACAAGTACGCAGTATAATGAAGTATAACACACGTACGCAGTATAATGAAGTATAACACAAGTACGCAGTATAAAAGAGCATAACACAAGTACGCAGTATAATGAAGTATAACACAAGTACGCAGTATAATGAAGTATAACACACGTACGCAGTATAATGAAGTATAACACAAGTACGCAGTATAAAAGAGTATAACACAAGTACGCAGTATAATGAAGTATAACACAAGTACGCAGTATAATGAAGTATAACACAAGTAGGCAGTATAATGAAGTATAACACAAGTACGCAGTATAATGAAGTATAACACACGTACGCAGTATAATGAAGTATAACACACGTACGCAGTATAATGAAGTATAACACAAGTGTGCAGTATAACGGAGTATAACACAAGTACGCAGTATAAAAGAGTATAACACACGTACGCAGTATAATGAAGTATAACACACGTACGCAGTATAATGAAGTATAACACAAGTACGCAGTATAATGAAGTATAACACACGTACGCAGTATAATGAAGTATAACACAAGTACGCAGTATAAAAGAGTATAACACAAGTACGCAGTATAATGAAGTATAACACAAGTACGCAGTATAATGAAGTATAACACAAGTACGCAGTATAATGAAGTATAACACAAGTACGCATTATAACGAAGTATAACACAAGTACGCAGTATAATGAAGTATAACACAAGTAGGCAGTATAATGAAGTATAACACAAGTACGCAGTATAATGAAGTATAACACACGTACGCAGTATAATGAAGTATAACACACGTACGCAGTATAATGAAGTATAACACAAGTGTGCAGTATAACGGAGTATAACACAAGTACGCAGTATAAAAGAGTATAACACACGTACGCAGTATAATGAAGTATAACACACGTACGCAGTATAATGAAGTATAACACAAGTACGCAGTATAATGAAGTATAACACACGTACGCAGTATAATGAAGTATAACACAAGTACGCAGTATAATGAAGTATAACACAAGTAGGCAGTATAATGAAGTATAACACAAGTAGGCAGTATAATGAAGTATAACACAAGTACGCATTATAACGAAGTATAACACAAGTACGCAGTATAATGAAGTATAACACAAGTACGCAGTATAATGAAGTATAACACAAGTACGCAATGTAACTAATGTGTATTTTTTATATATCTCTTTTCAAAACGATGAATAGGTCAAAGTAATAGATGTTAATATTAGAACTGTGTGAAAACATTTGATGTGTTATGGTGGTCTTCATGTCTTTATGTCTTTATGTCTCATGTCTTTATGTCTTTATGTCTTTATGTCTTTAAGTCTTAATGTCTTTATGTCTTTATGTCTCATGTCTTTATGTCTTTATGTCTTTAAGTCTTTATGTCTTTATGTCTCATGTCTTTATGTCTTTAAGTCTTATGTCTTTATGTCTTTATGTCTCATGTCTTCATGTCTTTATGTCTTTATGTCTTTATGTCTTTAATTAAGTCTTAATGTCTTTATGTCTTTATGTCTCATGTCTTTATGTCTTTAAGTCTTTAAGTCTTTATGTCTTTATGTCTTTATGTCTCATGTCTTTATGTCTTTATGTCTTTATGTCTTTAAGTCTTATGTCTTTATGTCTTTATGTCTCATGTCTTTATGTCTTCATGTCTTTATGTCTTTATGTCTTTAATAAGTCTTTAAGTCTTTTTAAGTCTTGATGTCTTGATGTCTCCAGAGCGCTGTCAGCAGGAGATCGAGCGAGTGCTGGAGGGAAAGGACATTCTCACGTTTGAAGACAGACTAGACATGCCTTATGTCCAGGTACATTTGGTCATTAACCATGTGGTCAGACACAATCATATTTATGTAAGTCTGATCCAACGCAGATGAAAATGCAGTTTTATCACAAGATTGGACTGACAGACGAGTGAACAAATGCACAAAGCATTTTAAAATAGCTTTTTAAAAATATTCTGTTTGTTTTTATGGAACCCAAATCCTCCGCCTCAGAGCCAGGGCTTTGATTTAACTAACAGGAAGTTAGTAAATCAATCAAAACAAGTCTTTGGTCAATAGATGTTATGGAGTTCCACGGTGTGGCATTAAACGCAGCATCTCCATAGAAACAAGTAGCGCCAAGTTACAGGTCAGATCTGTGGAGAGTAAGAATGCATGTTTTTCCACCTTTTTCTGGGCAATGACACAGCTGTATTTGAACAAGGCTAGATATGACTTTAATGCTGTACTATGGAACATTCGAGGGAGACGAGTAGTTTGACTTCTCTGACCAAAATGAATCATAAATAATTCAGATTTTTGTTTGTTTTAATGATCCGTCCCAATTTCTATTCTGTTTTTTTTTAAACAAATACAATCACTTTCAAAATCAGCTCTTTGGACATAAACAAGACAGACTTTTCATCACATTTTTGTCACTTATTGTAATTTTTTTCCCTCCAAATTCTGAATTCTGTTTCAAAGTCCATGCTTTTGCCGACAGAGGATTGGCTGTAGATTTAATTCAGTTTATTTTGTAGTGCCCAAGAAGTGTTAGAGAATCAAATAATGAAGCAGTCATTGGTCAATAATAGAGAAGCAGATTCACCAACGTTTACAGGAATTAATCAAATGTCCAAATGTCCCAAAATGTCTCCTGCTTAGACCCTCCTTCTCACTGAGGAAAAACTACAAAATCCTGTGGGGAAAAGTAGAAACCTTGGGGAGAACCACAGTGAAGGAGGATGGGCAGGCTGTCATCATGATTAAAAATACCCAAGCGGATCATTGACAATTAGAAATGTGTTCAAATTCAAAAGTGATTAATTGAACAACCTCATTGTGCACCTTTAAATCTAATGCTTATATTATCATTGTCATTATTTCAGGCTGTACTTCATGAAGTTCAGAGGATCGCCAACATCGTCCCCCTCAGTGTGTTCCACGCCACCACCAAAGACACTGAGCTGACGGGCTTCTCCATCCCTAAAGTAAGTGTCTGTGTCTGTGTGTCTGTGTGTGTGTGTCTGTGTCTGTGTCTGTGTCTGTGTGTCTGTGTCTGTGTGTCTGTCTCTGTGTGTGTGTGTGTGTCTGTGTCTGTGTGTGTGTGTGTGTGTCTGTGTCTGTGTCTGTGTCTGTGTGTCTGTGTGTCTGTGTCTGTGTCTGTGTCTGTGTGTCTGTGTCTGTGTGTCTGTCTCTGTGTGTGTGTGTGTGTCTGTGTCTGTGTGTGTGTGTGTGTGTCTGTGTCTGTGTCTGTGTCTGTGTGTCTGTGTGTGTGTGTCTGTGTCTGTGTCTGTGTCTGTGTGTCTGTGTGTGTGTGTCTGTGTCTGTGTCTGTGTCTGTGTGTCTGTGTGTGTGTGTCTGTGTCTGTGTCTGTGTCTGTGTGTCTGTGTGTGTGTGTCTGTGTCTGTGTCTGTGTCTGTGTGTCTGTGTGTGTGTGTCTGTGTCTGTGTCTGTGTCTGTGTGTCTGTGTGTGTGTGTCTGTGTCTGTGTCTGTGTCTGTGTCTGTGTCTGTGTGTCTGTGTGTGTGTGTCTGTGTCTGTGTCTGTGTGTGTGTGTGTGTGTGTGTCTGTGTCTGTGTCTGTGTGTGTGTGTGTGTGTCTGTGTCTGTGTGTGTGTGTCTGTGTCTGTGCCTGTGCCTGTGTCTGTGTCTGTGTCTGTCTGTGTGTGTGTGTGTGTCTGTCTGTCTGTGTGTCTGTGTGTGTGTGTGTGTGTGTGTCTGTCTGTGTCTGTGTGTGTGTGTGTGTGTGTGTGTCTGTCTGTGTCTGTCTGTGTCTGTCTGTGTGTGTGTGTGTGTGTGTGTGTCTGTGTCTGTGTGTGTGTGTGTGTCTGTGTGTCTGTGCCCTGTGCCTGTGTGTATGTCTGTGTGTCTGTGTGTGTCTGTGTCTGTGTGTATGTGTGTGTGTCTGTCTGTGTCTGTCTGTGTCTGTCTGTGTGTGTGTGTGTCTGTCTGTGTGTGTGTGTGTGTGTCTGTCTGTGTCTGTGTGTGTGTGTGTGTGTGTGTCTGTCTGTGTCTGTCTGTGTGTGTGTGTGTGTGTGTGTGTGTGTGTGTGTCTGTCTGTGTCTGTCTGTGTGTGTGTGTGTGTGTGTGTGAGTGTATGTGAGTTATGCCTCATTTATTTATTTTTACTTCAATCATTATAATTATAATCTAATCTAATTATAATTTATTTTCTTGTCTAGTTGTGTTATTTGTCTTATCTTTTTCTGTCTTTTGTCTCTTTATTCCTTTGTATATATCGCCCCATCATTTGTTTTGTGTTTGCCTGGGAGCTTGAGGGTTCTTCAGTATCTTTGCTGTTCCTGCACTGCACTTTTCTGGACTGAGATGTCTGATGTTTTTCCTGGATCTGCTCGAGTCATTCCTCCAGTTTGGGGGTCACTGCCCCAAGTGCTCCGGTCACTACGGGCACCACTGATACCTTCACGCTCCAGGCCTCCTCCAGCTCCTCTCTGAGGCCTTGGTATTTCTCTAGTTTCTCATGTTCCTTTTTCGGGATGTTGCCTTTACTTGGTATCGCCATGTCAACCACAACAGCTTTCCTCTGCTTTTTGTCCACCACCACTATGTCCGGTTGGTTCTCCACCACCATGCAGTCGTCTGTATCTGGAAGTCCCAGAGGACCTTGGCTCGGTCGTTCTCCACCACCTGTGGAGGTGTTTCCCTCCTTGTCCTTGGGGTCTCCAGCCAGTACTCTGCACAGATGTTTCTGTACACTATGCCAGCCAACTGGTTATGGAGCTCCATGTAAGCTGTCCCTGCCAGCATCTTGCACCCTGCAGTTATGTGTGGGATGGTCTCAGGGGCCCCTTTGCACAGCCTACACCTTGGGTCTTGTCTGGTGTGGTAGATCTGGGCCTCTATTGATCTGCTCCTGTCCTGCCATGATCAGGGCCTCTGTCCTTCAGACCGGCCCTTTCTAACCATTGGTAGGATTTCGTGATATCAGCCACATCAGTTATGTTCCGGTGGTACATCCCATGTAGGGGCGTGTTCTCCCATATAGGGGCGTGTCTTCACGTGTAGAGGCTTACCCTTCCATGATGGTCCCTCCAGCACCTCATCATCCTCTGTTCCCCATTCTCTGAGACATTCGCTGAGCACGTCATCTGTAGGAGCCTTGTTCTTGATGTACTGATGGATCTTGGACGTTTCATCCTGGATAGTGGCTCTCATGCTCACTAGTCCTTGGCCTCCTTCCTTACGGCTAGTGTACAGCCTCAGGGTGCTGGATTTGGGATGGAACCCTCCATGCATGGTCAGGAGCTTTCGTGTCGTAACATCTGTGGTCTGTATCTCCTCCTTTGGCTAACTGATTATTCCTGCAGGGTCAGATCACTGGCAGGGCGTAGCTGTTTATTACCCGGGACTTGTTCTTGACATTGAGCTGCTTCTGAGGACTTGCCTCACTCGTTGTTGGTATTTGGCCGGAGCCGCTGTCCTTGTTGCCTCTTCGAGGTTTCCATTTGCCTGTGGGATTCCCAGGTACTTGTAACTGTCCTCAATGTCTGCCATTGTTCCTTCTGGGAGTGAGACCCCCTCTGTGTGGACCACCTTCCCTCTGTGTGGACTACCTTCCCTCTGTGTGGACCACCTTCCCTCTGTGTGGACTACCTTCCCTCTGTGTGGACCACCTTCCCTCTGTGTGGACCACCTTCCCTCTGTGTGGACTACCTTCCCTCTGTGTGGACCACCTTCCCTCTGTGTGGACCACCTTCCCTCTGTGTGGACCACCTTCCCTCTGTGTGGACTACCTTCCCTCTGTGTGGACCACCTTCCCTCTGTGTGGACCACCTTCCCTCTGTGTGGACTACCTTCCCTCTGTGTGGACCACCTTCCCTCTGTGTGGACCACCTTCCCTCTGTGTGGACCACCTTCCCTCTGTGTGGACCACCTTCCCTCTGTACCTTCCCTCTGTGTGGACCACCTTCCCTCTGTGTGGACCACCTTCCCTCTGTGTGGACCACCTTCCCTCTGTGTGGACCACCTTCCCTCTGTGTGGACTACCTTCCCTCTGTGTGGACTACCTTCCCTCTGTGTGGACCACCTTCCCTCTGTGTGGACCACCTTCCCTCTGTGTGGACCACCTTCCCTCTGTGTGGACCACCTTCCCTCTGTGTGGACCACCTTCCCTCTGTGTGGACCACCTTCCCTCTGTGTGGACCACCTTCCCTCTGTGTGGACCACCTTCCCTCTGTGTGGACCACCTTCCCTCTGTGTGGACCACCTTCCCTCTGTACCTTCCCTCTGTGTGGACCACCTTCCCTCTGTGTGGACCACCTTCCCTCTGTGTGGACCACCTTCCCTCTGTGTGGACCACCTTCCCTCTGTGTGGACTACCTTCCCTCTGTGTGGACTACCTTCCCTCTGTGTGGACCACCTTCCCTCTGTGTGGACCACCTTCCCTCTGTGTGGACCACCTTCCCTCTGTGTGGACCACCTTCCCTCTGTGTGGACCACCTTCCCTCTGTGTGGACCACCTTCCCTCTGTGTGGACTACCTTCCCTCTGTGTGGACTACCTTCCCTCTGTGTGGACCACCTTCCCTCTGTGTGGACCACCTTCCCTCTGTGTGGACCACCTTCCCTCTGTGTGGACCACCTTCCCTCTGTGTGGACCACCTTCCCTCTGTGTGGACCATCCGCCCACACTTCTCTAGTGCAAATAACATTCTGATATCCGAGCTGTAGATCCTGGTGCTGTGGATAAGGGAGTCTGCAGGGAGCATACAGCTTGATGTCATCCATGTAGAGGAGGTGACTGATGGTATCCTCCATTCCTTTAATTCTATCAACTGGACATCTAAGTAGTATAACTGAAGAAGCTTCTATTCACTCTTAAGAATGTTAATTCCATTTTCCTTTACTATGTAGATCATTTGTTTGCATTGTAAATTTGCATTCTTTGGTCCTAGGGCACTTTAATCATCCCCAACCTGTCGTCAGCGCTCAGTGAGGAGGGACAGTGGAAGTTTCCTCATGAATTCAACCCTGAAAACTTTCTCAACGACAACGGGGAGTTTGTCAAACCAGACGCCTTCCTGGCTTTCTCTGCTGGTACAGTCCTTCCATCTACACTAAAACAAGTATATGTCTTTGCCAGTAGTGGAAAGTAACAAAGTACAAGTGTAAAAGTACAATTTGTAAGTATTTTACAAATACCTACACATGCTGCTTTGAGCAGACTGAGAAAAAAAAAGGAACAAAAATGGCTATGGAGACAATTGTTTCTGATGACCAATAATCAGGACAATTCTTTATCAAAAGTAAATACACACCAATGAAAATTAGCTGATGTTTCTGAAATGTCACAATGAGTAAGCTGGTTTAAATCAATAATGCTACAATTAAACAAAAAGTAAAATAATGATCTACGTATGTTATAGTTTAAGGGGGACAGAATATGATTAATCCACTTTAATGAGCTTCTAACTTTGTGTCCTTATCATTAGTTTAGTCAAAGTTGTATTTCATTGATTCCTCCATGTTTGAGCAATCCTGGATTGTCCTGCAACTGAGGCGCAAGCATTCAGAAAAGTCCTGTTTTCACCTACCCCTTATCTCTGCCCACATCCCTGTACTTCAGTTCTGCAGTTTTGAACAGGAAGTCAATGGACCGTTCTATTACATTCAAGTTTTATATCACAATTTCAGTTTATAATGAAAAATGTAAGGAGTAATAATAATGTGAGCAAAAGAAAATTGAATTGTGTTATATTGCATGTTCTTTTGCCATGGATCCTGAGGACACAGACATCTCCTTTAATGTGGCGTGTTTTGTCCAGGTCCTCGGTTGTGTCTGGGAGAAGGCTTGGCCCGTATGGAGCTCTTCCTCATCTTGGTGACTCTTCTGAGGAAGTTCAGGTTCATTTGGCCTGAGGACGCAGGAGAGCCTGACTATGAGCTGGTGTTTGGCATCACTGTGACGCCAAAACCGTACAACATGAAGGTGGAGCTGAGGGCCCCACAGTGAACGGCCTGTGTCAACTTACTACATAACCACATGAGGGCGCTCTTGCTCCTTACAGCTGCACCTCATGCGCTTTTGAGCATTCATAATCATTACACATAGAATAAATACGTTGGCAATTATTGTAATTGATTGAAACTATAGGGGGAAAAAATTGATTTATTGATTATTTGACGGAATTTTTCTTTATATCTTATTGTCTTGTATAATATTCACCTTTGTTTTATGGTAAATGTTTCTATTTTAACCATGTACAGTATTTGTTTTTGTAAAATGTGTGTTTTGTTATTTGTATACACTAGAATGTTGGTGTAATCCCTCATTGTTCCATAGAAAAAGATTCAGTTGTCGTAATCTGGATACTGTTTTTAAATGAGATGAGATGAGCCAACTGAACCTTCTCCTACAAATATACACTGGGGGAAATACATTCTTAAATAAGTTAATAAGTGAATAAGTGCTGGAATTAAGCAGTAAGTATCTTGGTTTGAGGATATTATGATTATCTTAAAATAATATTTGCCAATGGAACAAGCATAAAATGTCTTGTTTTATTTCAAATGAGAAAAACGTACAGGCATTTTCTCACTTGAAATGGCAAAAAATGTATACAAACTGCTTATTATAAAAAAATAAATACAAACTACTTATTCTATTGGCAAATCTTATTGTAAGAGTAAAAATATATCAAAATTAAGATAACTATGACTTAATTCAAGTTTTTTTAAATAGTATTTACAGTTTACTGCAGTCATTATTTAGTTCTTACATGTGTTTAAACATGTTTACTATATTTAGCTTTAATTTTTGTTTTATTGGATTTTACAAACAAAAATCATGAGTCACTTTTCAGTATAAATAAGTATTTTGTTTATTCATCAATAGACAGTCACTCCGTTTCCAGATGTATAAATATAAAGTTTAACATTTCTCACAACAAACAGCACGAACAGACGACAAAAACATTAAATACATAATTAATACTTTCATTTTGGAACAAATCGAGCTCTTATTTACAACATGTACAGACAGAAAAATGGTCCTTCGCTGGATGAATGAATGAAATCAAATGATATTTTTCTGTTTTTCTTTAAAAATGGGAATAATAGTTTTTTTCATAGTGAAAGGGGAGGATTCAGAAGAAAACGGCCTTTTTCTTGGTATCCTTTAGGGGGATTATGAAATGTTTTTTTGGTGAAGAACAGCTGTTGACTTGGGGCGTCCGATGGATCAAAGTGGAGGAATGTAAATGGATGGCCTGCGTCCTCGCCAACTCCACTACACATTGAACAGGAAACCCAATATATATAACTTATGACAATAAAACAACACAGTTCTGCTATATGTACTCAGTATCCCTGCTATGTTACAAGTAGCCCACTGCTAAAGCTATTTTGTTGATCCAAGTGTACACAATCAGGCAGCTCAGTGTTAAATAATATGGCAATATGTAAGAAATAAATTAATAAAGAATAGTAAAAAAGTTATGCAATGTTATCATGTCATATCATGTTTTCTTTTTTTTACATACAGTAGTAATTGATAGAGGTGGGCGATATATCGAAATGTTGATAGTATCCTAAATTTTGGAGATATGCCAAATTAGAATATTGCTCTTTAACTAAAATTATTAAAAATTAGCTCAAAAAGAAACAAGAGTATACTGTAATATTTCTGCAATTTTGTGGTATTTTCACGTTTTTATGCAATAATTGAACCACAAAGGAGACATTTACAGGCACATTTTAGCACATTCCACATTCCTGAAAAGTATTATTATAGAGTTAACAAAACTGAGATATTACCGTAATTTTTTGTCAATATCGCCCACCTCTAGAAGTTTGAAAATGGAGACCTATATTAAGAAAATGGAAAAAAAAACTGTATCTCATGATCTTTATCACTCGTGGTTTTTCGTTGGTAAATATAAAAGTGTATAAAAATCTGAAAATTATAAAAAGTGGCAAAAGGTGAGATACAGCTCAGCGTTTAAGAGAAGATGGTTCTGAGAGTGTTTTGGGGGTGTAAAAGTCCAAGGTGTGGGTACTTTTGGAGTCTATAGCACTTGGTAAATGAGGCTGGGGTCCACTGGAGTCGGGGAGGGCACCTGGACGGAGCCGCCCTGCTCTGGTGTCTGATTGGCCACTTGGGTGGGCGGGGAGGCGGGGCTTTCGGGGGTCGGGATCAGGGTGGTGCTGGTGGTGTCGGTGGAGATCCGCTCCACGATGCTGGACAGGCAGTCGAGGCTGGAGACCACGGAGCTGCGGTCACTCTTCACACCGCCTGAAAGCAGCAGCAGTCAAAATCAGGTTATTAACTGTAGCACAAAAAGATGTATATAGACTGACAGATTCTGAACTCACTCTTTACTTTAAGGCATTTATTAAGGTATAAACTGGTTGTTCATTAATATATAAATCATGTTCTACATAACCATATATTCTACACACTTTAATTAATACACTCCTTATTCCTGCTTATTACAATAAGGTTTTTGTACATGAATTCAATTTGAGCTTTTGGTTAAAAAAATAAAAAAAATACTTGATACGTACAATTAGCAGATGTAAAAAAAGTGCTAAATAAAATAGTGATATAATTAAATTAAAACATTTCAGATGTTTTAATGTTGTAAAAAGACCAATATGTGTCAGAATTAATAAAATAATAAATATTTCAAAATGGTATTGATCGAATTATATCTCTAATTAGGTCTATATTGTTAAGTCTTTAGCCAGTAATTGTTTATGATAGAGTTAAAAGAGCCAATTTAAGCATTTATGTTCAGACATTAAACCTATACATGTTACATTTCTACTTCACTATAATTCTTTTAAATCACAACAAATAATATAAAGAATTATGTAAAAATGCACAAAAGTGAGTGAAATGGCCTCGAGTAAGAGCGGTTATTTGTTTTTTTTGGGCGGGTTTTGGACTAATTTCTTTATCTTGAACTACTTTTATGAGCCGTGGTCAATTACCCCCTTTACACACTAATTACCCAAGTGAAGTGCTGGAGTTGGAAACAGAGCCGCACCGTTTGGAGTCTCAGAGAAATAGGAGTTGTTGTTGTTGTCGTAACTTCCTCTCCTGTTGGACTGGCACGTCGGGCCGCTGAAGTCCGCCTGGAACAAGCCAAGAAACAAACATATTGTTATAGATGTTAGGGATTAGACTGGACAAAAACAAACTATAAACAGCAAGATTGTGTGCTTTTTATGCTTAAACGCTTTAATGTTCTCAATAGAAATATATACCGGTTTAAAACAAATAAATAGATGTTTCTTTGTTGGATATGACGCCTCCAGGCCTCTGTTAAAACAAAGTGCTAATACTAGAATTTTAGTTTTACAGTAAAAAAAATAAATAAAATAAGTATATATACATACTGTTGTTGTTGTTGTTGTTGTACTATTGTATAACTAGACAAGAACTGTTATAATTTATAACAGTGATCTACAAAGAGATCGAGTCAAACCGCGCGCATAAAAGTGAAGCGCTTTGATGACAAGTACATTTGTTCAAAGTCAACATCGAGGTGCGACAGAAACACGTCCATAGAAGAGTTACATTAACTCTTGTGTCAGTTTAATGCTTCAGAAGTGAGAAAAGTGGAAATGAGCCTCCGGGATGTGAAGGCCAAACCGGGCCTAATGTCACTACAGTCACAGCAGAAACGACCTCTCCATGGAAAAGGACTAGGCCTACACTTTTCATCTGACACATATCCCCATGACGACCCCCTCTGTCTCCCGGACGACCCCCGTGTGACAGGTGTCAGGACTCACCATGCCGTCGGAGCAGTTGGAGCGCGGGCTGGAGGCGTCTGAGTCCCCGCTGTAGTGCTCAAGCACCGGGTAGAAGCTGTCGTCCTGGCCTCCCCGGAGCAGCGCCTGCAGAGACTCGATGTAGCTGATGGCGTTGCGCAGGATCTCCACCTTGGGCAGCCGCTGGTTGGGGTTTGCGGTGGTGCAGCGCTTGAGCGTCTCGAAGGCGTCATTGACTTTGCTGAGCCGCCGGCGCTCGCGCAGAGTGGCGGCCTTTCTGCGGTCCGCGTTGGTCGTCTTCCTCTTGCAGGCTTTGCACGCCCACAGCAGGCAGCGGCCCGCCTGGTGGTGCCCGCTGGGCGCGCGCACGTGCTCATCATCCTCCACGTCGTGATGGTGGTGGAGGTGCAGAAGTGAGTTTGGGGATGGAGAAGATGACGGAGGAGAGGAAGAACCGGAGGACGCTGAGGACGCGTGTTCGTCCGGTTTGAGCAGACTCACGTGCACAAGCCGCGGGTCCAGATCCTCAAAGAAGTGCATGTCACTGGTGTTAAAGCAAGGGTCATCGTAGAAGTCGTCCGCAGACGGGAGAGGGAACGAGATATCCGACAGCTCCATTATAGTCTATTTGGTTCGAATGGGACAGGACGGAGGGCGCGTGAGGGCTGTGAGGGGAATGTATGTCCTGTCACTGTTCTGCCTCCTGCCCGCTCCTCAGGCCTCTTAAAAGCCGGACAGCACCCAGGGGCGGGACACGGGGCCTCAGCGACCAGCGCTCTGCAGCCAATCAGAGATCGACAGGAGGGGTTTACAACTTCACGGCAATTTGTGTACAATTACTCCTAACAGAGCAGTAACACAGTAATATACTGCTGTGCGTGCGCACTGTGCCGCGCGCGCGCGCGGGAACACGGTGAGTCTTGACCAGTGAATGAACGTGGATTAAAGAAGAGGCCTGAGCGTGTGTGGGCCCCGGGCCCCGGGCCTTTTGCTCTGTGTTTGGCCTGTTCCTCTGACAGAGAAGGAAGAGCTTTGTGTAAATACAGGCTGCGTTTGGAAAGCCACACACAGACTCACGTGATATCGACATCATATTATTATTTTTCTTCTGTAAATACACTTTTGTAAAGTAAGGCCTAACTCTTAACGGCCAGTGTACGTTATGTACATCAGTGTTATGTACACAAGTGTTATGTACATCAGTGTTATGTACTTCGAGTGCATCTTAAACTCGTACAGGGTAACTTTTTATACGAAAAAAATAAATAAATAAAAATAAAAATGGAACAACGCTAAAAACACACAAATAACCTTCAAACCTCAAAATATGCACCATACACCCCCGCCCAAAAATTGAGGAAAAACTGTTGACAGCAGGTACACATTCTAAAATAAATGTAGCTATCCCAAATACAGGCCAGAATCATCTTCATGCTCATCTTCTATAAGCTGAAAACCTTTATGTTTGTTTGGATTGATCAGATCTGTCGGAGCTGTCCACACACACTTATGCCTTAAACACTTAAACATCCCGGCCTGTTGCATGATGGAACTAATTGGAGAGTTATAATAAGAATAAGCCTGTATATCGGATAACATATAGCTGGCCATTGCTCAGCAGATTTATTCAGACATGGCCAGCAGCAGCAGCAGCAGCAGCAGCAGCAGCAGCAGCAGCAGCAGCAGCAGCACTCTGACCTCTGACCTCTGATCCCATAACTACTGCTTGTTTTGTGACATTGCATGCTCAGGTTTAGACAGAAAGAGTTGGATTGTGTGAAATGAAAGACAACATTAAGTAGCCTATGATTTTGAAACAACAATCAGGGGCCACTTGCATGTTGTAGGTGCCTATTGTTTTTTTCTTCTTCTTCATATTTTATCATAATTCTTCTATCATCTACCATTCGTATTTTATGTAAAACCGAACAAACAGAACATGACACAGCAAGAAAAGTGGAAAATAATAAATAAACAATTGCATATATTGCAATAGATCACAGCTTATTTACAACCAAGGACCCCCAAAAAGTGGCCCCAGTGAAAAGGTAAGACATTAAAATGGCTGTGAAGGACAAGAGGGTCTGGAGGACACTTTTCCCATAGTGTAAATGTCCATGGTGATTTGTGATTGGCTCATTCTGTGCCATCCGTGTCTTCTTTTTTTGCTGCTGCTGTGTATTTGGATATAAAGCTCTAATAAAATGTATCATCTCTTGTTGCTGTTGCAGGAGTTTTGTATCCCACATTCATTGGTGCTTTATTCAGCTCAGTTGACTTTATCTGTACCCATAGGTGGAGCAATTTTCAGGTTTAGCATTAATAACAATATCATGGCACATAATCAAGCAAGACATTCACGTGGCTCACAAAATCACATTTCAATAAACACATTGAGAAATGAATCCCTTAAGATGTTTATATTTCAAATAACCACTTCAACTTCAAGGGAAAAGTGGGGCGAAATCACATTATATGACAATTTTATGTTGGTTACAATACAGGTTTAATTGAAAACTTGAATTTAATAAAAAGGAATGACTATCACTATAGCTAAAAGAAAAAGAAAATAACATTTAAATTAGGACAAATAATAATGATAAACCAGTATATTTCATATCTTTATATTTCCAATTAAAAATGACATTTGATTGAAAATCGAAATGTCTTGATATTAAAAAACCTTGTCCAGATGAATGCATTTGAAACATTTCCCACTTTTTAATGTTTTTGTGTGTTCAAAGTAACAGTGTAAATAGTAGTGTGTGAACCCAGTAATCAAGTTAAATGTCATTGGGTTATATTTAGCTGTGGAGCAGCAGTGGTCACTCGGCGAAGCACTGGGAAGATTTTCAGGCTTGTTGTTTTGCGTGTATCGGATGTCTGTGTGACCTGAACTCGTATACATATTCTAAAATCACATTCAAGCTTCATTTTTCATTTTAACGTTCACATTTTGAACCAGCGAAGTTTCAAAACGCTGTCACTAGAGGGAGCAGGAGGGTGGATGAAGGCCTGGACTCACGTCTGGGACTAATGCAGGTCTAGATGCCTCCAGGAGACAATGGCACGTGGTTAGAAGCTGCAAGCGCTTGAAATATCTGAGGAAATAGTCCGAGATTAGCACTAGCAAAAGTGATTGACAGCTGTTATAATAATGACATCAGCTCATCCTGTTTTGCATTTTGTACAGCTCCTGTGGCACAGAGAGGAGGACCAACACGTGTGGAGGGGGCTGCAGCGACTATGGGCATGAGGCGGGCACCCACTGGGCAATAGTGAGTAAATAAGTATATATAGGCTATAATCACAAACTTGTCAACGGCATATTCTCAGATACTAATCGACACTATTGAAAGTAGAAACATATTTGAAAAAGTGTCATACTAAAAGAAAATCATACAGATACGACACATTTCATATAGTATTCAGCTGGTACAGGCTACATGATATTATTGCAAATAAATACTGATATTTGGGTGCTGAATTTGACATTATATTAACAAGGGTTGATTTTAGACCCATAATGCAACACAAATATACATATGGTCAATGCAGTGATCTACAGAAGTAATAGTGCATTATATAAAAGGTATAGGTTGATATGTAAAACATCCGACCAATAAAAATGAGAAGCATAGTGTTGTTTTTTGCACTCATTTAATTTAATTTGATCACATTGTTATAAAGTTTGCTGCTCTCACAATCCCTGACAGTGGAGCATGTGTGGATACAAAACACATTGTAATACAACATCAAACATTTCTTTAAATACTAAATTAAATTATCACATAATTTCTTGTTACATAATAAACACATTGTTGCATGGACAAAGGAATGGTTCGAGTTACTTTAATATAAATATATAAAAGCTACTACTTGGCCCTGGATCTGCTGGGAATGTTGAGTGAAAACAGATTCTTCATAAACTGTGCGTTATGTTTGCTGTTGTAAGTTCATGGGATCATCTCCTCAGCTCCTCCTGCAGCTCACACAAGAGGTACTCCCCAAAGCGTCCCGTAGAGTCGGCGGTGCACCCCAGTCTGCGCGCGGTGCTCAGCAGGTCTGCTAACTGTTTGAGACGCTCCACACGAGGGCTCACGAGAAGGGACTGGAGC